>NC_069004.1:35631484-35631898 GCF_001194135.2 Octopus bimaculoides
ATATATATATATATATATATATATATACGCGCATACATAGTGTAAGGCATGCACGTGAATTCGTTACAGACGAACTGTAGACAACGGCTTTTACTGGGGACATGAATTGTTTAAGGAAACACACACATTATTTTATTGAGCAATAGACTTGATGGTATTATATTATTTCTATGGCTTGCAAAAGTTGTACTAACGTGCAGGTGACAAATCAAATAACACACAGGGTGAAGGCATGAATAAGAGTCGTATGAATGCATGGCTCGGGCGAAATCACGTCCCACCCATTCATTCGTAACCGAGTGAATAGCAAGCGTGGTGTGTGAGGTAAATACTAGGTCAATGCTTAAATCATCTGATCCTTCCCATTTTCAATCTCTCTCTCTCTCTCTCTCTCTCTCTCTCTCTCTCTCTCTC
>NC_069004.1:35631998-35643370 GCF_001194135.2 Octopus bimaculoides
AAGCAGTGGGACTGAACCCGGAGCCATGTGGTTGGGAAGCAAGCTTCTTAGCACACAGCCATTCCTGCGCCTTATGTTTTATAATTAAATACAAGTTAATTATTATAAATATTCATAATCATGAATGAACTGGCTAGGCGCACGAGTGGTTGTCTGGTAAGAATCTTGCTTCCCAACAACATGGTTCCGGGTTCAAGTGTTAACAGTTATGGTACGTAAATTAGTTCTCAGCAACTACTGTAATTGTTATGTATGTAAATGGATTGGCTGCTTGTTTCTCTGGAAATGGTTAAATTGATGGAGATACCTCTGATGAGAATCCAATAAGACTCAAGAATCGATTAAGTAAAAATCGATTAATCTTTTCAATTTTCGGAGAAACCGCTTGTTTAGCCCTGTTCATAAATGTACTACATAAGTTTAAATACATTTATGGTTAAATAAATATACAAAGAGCAATTATATTAATTACAGAATAGAAATATTTTTTTAGACTCCTCATATTGAAACTCATCTTCGAAAGTGAAGAAAGAAAAACAACAACAGGGACATTAATAGCAGGAATATCCTCAACTTACCTAAACTGAAGACTCTCGCTCAGTTCTCGTAAGATGTCAATACACAGGCCCTCATATTTGCTATCTTTAACCATGGTGTACGGCTCCGTCTGAAAGACGATAGTGAGTCAGAGAGAGTTAGGAGCATGTAACATAACAATATATAGCGAGTGTGTGTGTGTGTGTGTGTGCTGGGGTCAGTAGAAGTCCAAAAGATGAGTGAGCTTTCAATGTTGAGATAACACGTTGAAAGAGAGACAGGAGGAGAGATGGGTGGAGAAAGACAGAAAGGATGGAGCGGGGAGGGAGAGCATGTGAAGGGACTGTTGTCGTCAACACTTATTAACTGAACTAATATGACATTCCAGCTTAGACCATTCCATCTGGTATGTCTTGAATTATATCATTATGCCTTTCATTATTGGTTTCAAATTTTTGGCATCTTCCATTTACCAAATTCCATTCACAAGATATTCACCGAAACGACAACCCGAGACTGAGGTTGAAAACATTGGCCCTGATTGTGACGAGCAGCGAGATTGAAATTAAAACCTTGCAGTTCAAAATCCATACCGCAGACAATATTTACAGTCACGCTATTAATTTGTACAGATATGAACAGCACAGTTAAAAACCTATTTTTTCCAAAATGAAGAAACGGAAAAAACATTTGGAGTATGGCCCTAAATTTTAGATACAGTAGCTAGGAGACATTCTGTGGGATGTTGGTAACACATCCACCACGTAAGTGATAGATATGGGGTTCAAATTTCGCACTGGACCTGTTTATTGTCTATCTTAAATAATTTTCTTTCTACTTATAGGCATAAGGCCTGAAATTGTGGAGAGGGGTCTAGTTGAATGTATCGACCTTAGTACGCTAGTACCTAATCGAAAAAGGTGAAATGCAAAATCGACCTCGGTGGAATTTGACCTCAAAACGCAGAGTCGGAAGAAATGCCGTTAATCATTTTGTTCGCCTTTGCAGAAATCTTTCTATGAGAGGCACAAGGGGAAGGGGGCAAGCTGAACTACATCGACCCCCAGTGTTCAACTGGTACATATTTTATCGATTCCGAAAGGATGAAAGCAAAGTCGACCTCGGTAGAATTTGAACGCAAGGACGGACGAAATGCTGTTGAATATTTCATCCGTCCTTGCGCTCTGGGCTTATCGGTATTTCATCTGTCTTTACGTTCTGAGCTCAAATTCCGCCCAGGTCGACTTTGCCTTTCATCCTTTCGGGGTCGACGAAATAAGTACCAGTTGAACATTGGGGTCGATGTAATCGACTAGCTCCCTCCCACAAAATGTCAGGTCTTGTACCTATAGTAGAAAGGATTATTATTATTATTGTTGTTATTATTATCATTATTATTATTATTATTATTATTTAAGGCGGTGAGTTGGCAGAATCGTTAGCACGTTGGACGATTTTGCTGTTCATTCTTTCGGGATCGATAAATTAAGTACCAGTGAAGCACTAGGGACGATGTAATCGACTTAATCCCCTCCTCCAAGCTGTCCTTGTGGCAAAATTCTGAAATCATCATCATTATTATTATTATTATTATTATGAATATTATTAAGATGCGACTTACCCCAACCGCCAAAATTGTTGACCTTGAGCCAAATTTTAAAACTATTATTTATGACTTGGACAAATTGTTTACGACCACCATCAGCGTGGAATGCAATAGTTAAGAGTTCGTTTGTTTTTTTCTTTTTATTCGTTGAAATGCTAATTTTGTTTGTCTGTAATCCTTGTTTGCGGTGAAACAAGGAAAAAAGACATACATTGTTGTTACTGAAACCTAGTCAAGGCAAATGGGTGGCACCTCTGAAATTTTACTTACAATAAATTAGAATTACAAAGCAGTGAGAAAATTTGTTCAAAAAGGAAACTGAAAAATAAACAGTTATGAATGAACAAAAGGATGAGTGGACAGACGTGTGGGTGCGGAGAACAAAAAGTATAATCTAAAACATAGCAAAAATAGAATGAAAAATTGTAATATTTACCAAAAGAACTCCGACTCGGAACGTAACATTGCCAAATCCTGAAGGTTCTAAAGGAAATAAGTTAGTTAGAATGGTGAGGTGATTCACCCGGTTCCATGTAGCCACTTTTTTCTCGAGTACACGCCCGTTGTTGTCATCTTGTATTATACTGAACATGTTGTAAGCAGTGTTAGCACTGAATCCGTCATCGTCGAAAGATGCCGAAACGAAAATTCCGGAAGAATGTTTCTAAAAATCGAAAAAATGTTCGGTTATTGTGTATGAGAGATTTTGTGTCAAGGATTTTCGTCAGTCATAGATAAACTACGACCCGCTGGACATTCTGATTTCACGAGGAAAATAACATTTATTAATCCCTTCCAGTAATGATCTTAAATAGTTATCAAAAACTGGAATTGGTATTTTCTGCAAGTCACGTTGCCTCGATAAGCTTGACATATCCTAACAGAAAGTATTTTTAAACATGGCGTTCCTCAACAAAAGATAGGAAGTAATACATTTCTAAATCTCTCAGAGAGATTTATGCAGTAGCAGCACAATAAAGTGATAGTATGTTGTCAACTTAACGTGAGAGTCCCATGAAAGGGAAGAATGCTACTGTTATTTAGCCCTAGAGATTTAGAAATGCATTATTTCTATTTTCAAAATTAGTGAATGTATTTCACTTGAAATATATGTTTTCAAAGGCGGATAGGCATCGACAGCTAATTTCTTCTCTATCTGTGTGTATTGCCATATCCCAGAGTATGGTTGCTTTCTCGTTTTCTGTGACCTTTTCTGGCGTATGCCTATACCATCTTTTTTCTGTTGTTATTCCATAGTGTTGGCATAACTTCCAGTGTATGTAGGTCCCAGCTCTGTCGTGTCTGGGATATATTCCTAGATCCTGTCATTATTTTTCTTGTTTTCCTGTCTACTTTAGTTAGTTCATTTAGTGTCCAGTTAAGGATATTGTAACTGTAACTTATAACTGGGACGGCTAAAGTGTTAATACCTATTATCTTGTTTTTAGCATTGATCTCTGTTTTCAGTATTGATCTAAGTCGTCTATAGTATTTCTTTATTTTTTCTTTCATTTGTGTGTTGTATCCTATCTAGTTCATTGATTCCTAAATATTTGTATGTCTGGCTTTGGTCTAATTCTCTTATTTCATTGGCTTTATCTAGTGTGATGTTGCTACTCTTAACTAGTTTTCCTCTTTTCAGAGTTGCTTTGGCACATTTTTATTATTATTATTATCATTATTTTCATTATCATCTTCTTTCAATTCTGTTTCCATTTCTTGCCGAGTGTCTTCCTGACACCTAGTGCAGAGAAACGCACTGTACATATTGGTAGGCCATTAAAATAAACACACCAAATTGTCCATTTACAATGTCATGTGATAGAGAAAAGGGGAAGACAGAGAGAAAAAAGAAAAAGTAAACAAAGAAAATAAAGGGAAAAAGGGAAAGAAAATTCACAACGACAATGCTCTCTTCTCAATACGTGTGACGTAGCAGTTCTTAGAAACTTTTGCACATTCTGTATGGATGGTAAGCCAGGGGTCATTCTTAAATAATTTTCAATTCCTTTTTTGGTCATTCCAAGTGCTCATACATTGACATTGAAGAAGAGAATAATACTAATAAGGATGGTGAGGATGATGATGTGGTAGTGGGAATGTTTACCTGCAAAATGTCAGCCTTGACATGTTCAGTAAAGTTTTCCTTGCCGGTGTCGGCTGTTATTCTGTCTTTCCTCATAAGCTCCGCTATTGTATTAGCGAGCAGTATGACTGCATCAGCAATGTATGCATCTATTAACTTGAAAAGCAAAGAAAACCAACGAAAAATAAACACCTTGAGAAATACGATGAGAAATAAGAATTCTCTCATAACAAGTCGAGTACAGTTGCACCAGCAATATTTAGGGGTGTGAATGAAGTAGTTATATTAACTTAGCAATAGTTAGGTTACTGGTGACATTTTTAATAGCATCGATTTTAAAAAAATCTAACCAGACAATTATTTAGTTAAGTAAAATATATAAATTTGTTAATGTCTAATATATGAAGCACGGGAGGTAACTCTAGAAGTGTTTCGGTTTTATTACTTGCTCGTTAGGAAAACATAGACTGTACAGTAATTTATTGAATAGTGCAGCATTCATTCCCGGAAAGAACTTCTAAGTTGACGGTCGACCTGTAAGAAATGAGAGCTAAAATCCCACCTCAAGCTCCACCTTGCTAATTTAAGAAAAGACGGAGACATCGGATAATGTTATCTTAAATCAGCGGTAACTTTATTTCACGAAGCTCCAGTCCACTGAATTGGGAAGGATAAGTTGTATCTGTTATTCAAAGGACCAGCCTTGTCACACTTTCAGAACTATGTTAAAGGTACGCATGTCTGTGGAGTGCTCAGCCACTTGCACATTAATTTCACGAGCAGGCTGTTCCGTTAATTGGATCAACTAGAACCTTCGTCGTCGTCGTAATGGACGGAGTGAGAGTTATGCGCGCGCGCGTGTTTGTACATACATATATATATATATATATATATATATGTATATATATATACACATCATGAACATCGTCATCATTATCCTCATTTAACGTCTGCTCCATGCTGGCATGGGTTAGACGATTTGACTGGAGCTGGTAAACCGAGAGCTGCACCAGACTCCTGCCTGAATTTAGCTGGGTTTCTACGGCTGGACGACCTTCCTAACACCAACCACTCCAAGATACATACATACATACACACATATTAAAATGCATGTCTCATGTCTACCTGTAAATGTTATTCCAACAACAGAATTATTAACGAAAAAGAACTTTCAATACACCGAGATTTAAAAACGATTTGCTGTCATTGTCCTGAATAAATTGTGTGTGTGTGTGAATGTGTGTATGAATGTGTCTGTGTGAATGTGTGTGTGTGTATAAAACATGATGATGCAGGCTAGCTATAGGTGGGTCTGTTTTATTATAAGTCAACTTGATTGGAACTAATCTGGAGTTAAACAATTATAATTCTTTTAACTTACCGTCATCTGAGGTTTCACGCTTATTTTGTAGCTGCAACTAGTATTTTGAGCGCGATTCCACGATTTGCGAATAATTAAAACGTTTCGCCCAATGGCTGCGAGAGTTCCGTTCGCAAACATAGAATCTACAGTGCCATCGGAAGACACGATGATCCAGTACATCTTACTGGAATGGATATTGAACTTGGAGGCATGTTATAGAAATCGAAAATTTGTGACGATTAAATATAAACAAAGAAAATGACAAAAATGCACAAAGATATTAAAAATTAAATATTACAGATCTCTAAGCAATAAGGATTATAGATTGGGGCCACAGGTGTGTGGCCCCGTGATTAATGAATTGGTTTCTCGGTCGTAGCCATAGGTTCGATTTTCGCACCAGGTGACGCGTTGTGTCATTCAGCATTTGTGTTTTTCATTTCACGTTGCTCCAGCACAGTTAGCTGAGTACCAGTGGCATATGGAGGTTAACCCTGCAACAGACTGGTTTCCCTTTCAAGGCAGGGGTGGATGGAAGTCTCAGTCTTTGAGCCTAAACGCCTTGGAAATCCACATAAGACCAGCCCCATGAGTCTGTTGGCTTGAGGTGAACTACCAATATCATGTCGATATAGCTCAGCAAGCATGGGAGGCAACTCTAATAACATTTTGGGCTTGTTGTGACCTCATCAGCAAAGTATACAAACCTCACCGAAGTAAAATTTTTATAAAAACATAAAACCATGAAATAAACAATTATGAATCTTTTAAACAAAGACTGGATTCAGAGGAGAGAGCGAAGGCTGTTACACTTTACCCCAAACCATTGTATTTCTGAATGTGATCCCCAGTTAAGTCGACGCATGGGTAAAGTGGGAAAATAAATCAGTGGAGTGCACCTCGTCCTACATACCGTTGATCGTCTTCCACAGGATTTGATCTTAGAACGTATGGAATCGAAATAAATACCACAAACCATTTTTTTCCGACGACCTTAACTATTCTGTCACTACGCCTCCCATATCCCTGGTTTATTTGTTTACCTTCACGCAGACACATAAACGAGATTGTTTTCTTTAAACGGTGAGACTTACCACATTGAAAACATGTTTAACAAGCGACGGTTTCATCAGGAGGAGATAATAACTGTGTTCAAATGTCTTCGTTTCTGATAAGAAAATATCACTAAGGTTGCCGCCGTCCGCTTTATAAGGCCTTATTCTAATGTAGTTGTCTGATATTTTCTGGAACAGAGGGTCACTGGCTGTTTCTGAGCTGGATTCATCAACCAATACAGTCAGCTGAAGGTAAAGACAAAATCTGTTTTTAAAAATAAGTAAAATACGTAAAACAATAACGTGGTTCCAAGTTCGATACCACAGCACCGTAACTTTGGCAAGTGTCTTCTTCTTTAGCCTTGGTTTCACCAAAGTCTTAGAGGAATTAATTTCGTAGAAAAGTAAATTTATGTATCGTAATTTTTTGACATACATATTTTTTATTGTATATGTCTTGTGTACAGACCGGCCGTGGATTAGCAGTAAAAAAGCGATTAAAAGTATGTTTCATTTCTGTTACAATAATCTATAGGATTTAAGTGAATTAAATCAGCAACAGTGCTTAACAGGCACTGTTGTTGTATTTTATTAACCCCGGTGACTGGCAAAGTGGATCCCAGCATGATTCGAACTCAGACTATAAAGAACCAGAATAAATATGCCAAAGCATTTTATTCGGTGATTAACGACTCTGAGTGCGCGTATGCGTGCGGGTAGTGTGCTTGTGTGTGTATGTATGTGTGTGCGTGTGTGTCTTCATGTGTGTGCATGTGGTGTGAACGTGTGCGTGTGTGCGTGGTGTGCTTTCTATGGTTTGACTTATGCATCATCATCATCATCAACAACAGTACAACAGCTTACCTTCTTGGAGTTCAGCGCCAATAACAAATCAATGATGGCTGTTTGTAGATATTCTCCTTTTTCTCGAAGACTGAAGACGTTGCAGTTATTAGAACTGAGAGAGGTTTCACCACAGAACGGTGGGATAATGGTGAAGTGCAACAAATGACAAGCCTTTGGCTGTGAATTCAGCAAATGGAACGTGCTGCACGAAATCTTTGAGATAATTGCCGTCATGTTCTTCTTGAGAAATTCCGAGACTAAAATAATAAAAGCTGAAATCGTTTCTCTAGTTCATGATTAGCAATCTGGAACATTAACACACGAACGACGGGGGATAACTGTGAACAGGGTTCAATCTTGAATCAATGTCTTGACATATGAAGCTATAATCCAATGCTTAAGCTTTCGTCTAATTTTATCAGCGACTCATAGTCTTCTCCGTATTTATGAAATAATGATGGGTGTAGGAAATGCTTTATAAGTTTTTCAGAATTGTTGGTTTGGAACAGTCGGAGAATATGGTTACTTTGGAATTAAACAATTCAAAGACGATATTTACTCAGTTAGTATTAACGTATTTAATATGTTGGAGCATTAGAAATAGCTAACTACTCTGGACAACTTCCGGTATTTTCCCGTCTTATTGAAGCCTCATCAGCGAAACATGACTTACGCCATACTAATCGAAAAATATGCAAGGTTGTATACATATAAGTGAAGGAAGATATATTTGTAAGAATTTGTGAGTTGTAGAATTATCATTGCTACACTCTGGGGTATTCAAACTGACGACTCCATCCTGGTTGTTATGGTCGCAATGCTGGAAGGTACAATAGCTGAAATGTTGCATCAACCAATATGAGGACACTTGTCTGAATATATCGATGTATAATAATGATAATTCTCGAAGAAGGCTGGAAGATGGAGTGCAATGGGCGAAACATGGTGACTATTCCAATTGGATATCACTAGTGGATTCACTTTGTTAAAAGCATTTCGGTCAGGGCTACCTTCCTCCATCACTGCCACCAGTCCCAGCAATTCTGAAAGGGGGTCAGAAACACTAACTAACTACATGTTCCAGCCTTATTCATATCTCATCAACTGAGTTTTGCATTTACCGTACTCGCCGAAGTAGTAACGAATGGGTAAAAAAAAAATAGAATAGAAAATGGAATTACTTACTTTGGAAAATAATATTAATGGGATCATGTTGCTTTAGAATGAATGTCTCCACTGTAACCGACTGAAGGTCGCAAGCGTTTAACATATAAGCGAAATGAGCCGCTCTTTCTGCGACTTTGTTCTCCTTTTGGACCGGTTCTTCGAGTAGAAGACCTTCAGATCAAACAAAACAACAGGAATGTAGAATATATTGCTATTCGCAGTCACGTGCTACATAGACTTATGCTTAAGTCTGACAAACCCAAAATACACCAAAAATACTGGGTGTTAATATTAAAAAAATAATTGGAAATGTAAACTTCATTCTTTTACTGGAGACAGAAGGTGGGTGTTTAGGGCGCAGGAAGAGCCAAAGATTCGGGTAGTAATTTGTCATCAGAGGTCATGGTTAAATGTACTTGGTGAAAACGCGGAAACTATACTGCACAGCAGTGATCTGGCGCTTTTCTTCACCTGAAATTTGGTGGGGGTGGCTAATCGTGTACATAAAACCCTAGTGCTCGCCTGGTACTTATTTTATCGACCCTGAAAAGATAAAAGGTAAAGTCGACCCCGGCAAAATTTGAACTCGGAACGTAAAAGCCGGACGAATTGCTGCTCAGCATTTTGTCTGGCGCGCTAACGATTCTGTCAGATTGCCACCTTAATGAGGATAATAATAATAATAATAATAATAATAATGATGCAGTACCAGGCAGTGGCTGTCATGGCTTCTGATCTTAACTAATTGGAAATGTTATCATGCACATTGTTTTATATTGGTATAAAAGATGGGCTACAGTAAATATTCTGCTCAATACCACAGATTAGATAGATAGATAGATAGATAGATAGATAGATAGATAGGCAGACAGATAGGTAGATGGATAGATGGATGGATAGATAGATAGGCAGTCAGATAGATAGATGGATGGATAGATAGATAGGCAGACAGATAGATAGATGGATAGATGGATGGATAGATAGATAGATAGATAGATAGATAGATAGATAGATAACCAGATAGAGAATGAGGGAGAGAGATACATCGAAAAATTAACGTGGAAAGTGTCTACTATACCGATTGTTAAATTGTAGTGGTGCGTTCCGTATAGGGAGTGGACACACAAGAGCACAACCAAAAGCTGGGTTACCAGTGACATCCTTGGATTAGGCTCCTGTTTGGCTCCTTTTTGTGTTTGCAATATCTGAAATGCGAAGAAGCTAGTTCTGGTCTAATTAAGGTCAACAACTTTTTAGTCCATTGGAGACTGTCAAAGAAGAATTTCTGTTGCCGCAAAGTGAGACGTTTCGATTTATTGCTTTTCGTTTGAAGATTGGAAAACGGCAAAGAGTACAATGGTGCTGCCGCCTGGGCTTTTCTTTTATCTTTTCTTGAAAATGCTTTTTTCCTGTGTTTCCAACAAATGGAATAAACACTTTATAATTTCTCTTCCTCTTCTTTTCCTGCTGTTGTTGTTCTTGCTTATGTTGTTATGTAATTTGTTGTTTTCTTAAATTAATTTGATTAATGTTCGCTTTTGTTGTTGTTGTTGTTGTTGTAAACGTCATCTGTTGAGGTCGTTTTTGATGCTAGATTTGTTGACGGTAGCTGTGGTGGTATGGTAGTGGTGGTTGCAGTGATGGCAGTCGTTGTAGTGATGGTGGTTGTAGCGGTGATAGTGGTGTTAGTGGTCGTCGTCGTCGTGGCAGAGGTTTTGGTTCTGTTGTTTAGATCAGCTCCGATTTAACGGAACATCTATAAAAATCTGTACCAAAGATGTTCGATTTGCGTATGTGTGTATGTGTATGCATGTGTTTGTGTATGTGTGTGTGTGTATGTAAAATTGCGTTCAAAATGGTTTTGCATAACATTCACCAAACTATTCTTCTTATTTTATGGCGTGAAGCCGTGATTTCGATGCATTTGGCTGTTGTGTCTAGCTTCTGTAGCCGAGACTGCTTCAGGTATTATAGTCCTTGATGATAGTAATGGGCGTGGTGGTGGTGGTGGGCAGGACGTGTTGATGCTGGTGTTGTTGGTGAAGGTGGATGTCTGAAATGACGTTGGACTGGAATATTTCAAAGTGAAAGGAAGGAAGGAAGAAGGAAGGAAGGAAGGATCAATGAATGAAACAAACAAAAAAGAACGAAGATAAAAAGGCAAGAGCTATGTATATTATAGATATATACACACGCACACACAGACATTATACACACACAACATATAGACACCAGCAGACTATATACGCATGCATACTCAGTATAAATACATGCACGTGTACGTAATGCATATAACACGTATATGCACACAAATGTACTTTACATACATATATATACATACACACACAGACAAATACACACACATATGTGTGTGCATGTATGCATGTATATACATTTATATATATATACACAGAAACATTGATGTGTGCGTGCGCGCGTACACATGTCAGTGTGCTTTCAGGCATGAAGTGTGTATAAAACATGTTCCGTGATGCGTATATATACCCGTGAAATGCATCATGTATGTTTGGCGTGTACGTGTATATATGTTGCAGATACTTAAGGGAGTGTGTGTGCGTGTGTGCGTGTGCGTGCGTGGCACGAGGTATGTGAATTGTGCCAGCGTTTAAATATAGGATTCTACTAATTCAATGTTTACACATCTAAATATGTGTAAATAGGCATATATATATATATATATATATATATATA
>NC_069004.1:35649072-35651616 GCF_001194135.2 Octopus bimaculoides
TATATATATATATACATACGTACATATATATATACATATATATATATATACATACGTACATATATATATACATATATATATATATACATACGTACATATATATATACATATATATATATATACATACATACGTACATATATATATACATATATATATATACATACGTATATATATATATATATATACATACACACATACGTACATATATATATATATGTATGTACGTATGTATGTATATATATATATGTATTATATATATATATATATATATATATATATATATACATACATATATGTACATACCTATATATATATGTATATATACATGCATATATGGGTACAGGACATCAGAAAAGACGTGATGTATATGTGTGTGTGCGTGTGTATACTTCTATCCATGTATGGATATGCGTGCATATATATTTATATGAATACATGTCGGTGTAGAACCTGTGTGTATATATATATATATATATATACACGCAAAGAGATAGATAAACACACACACGCATACATATATATATACATACGTACACATAGATAGATACGCACACACCCCCCCATACACACGTATACACACATCGACAACAAACCAAACCTTCGTAATTAACTGTTGTTTAATGAAGTTCTTGGTTTGCAAGTATCGCCATTAAATTAGGACCAATGTATACGGCGATTGTGGTAGGTGTATGGGTGACGAGGGTGGTGACATTGATGGTGGGTCTGGGGTGAGGTTTAGGGTGGGGGATGATGATGATGATGATGATGATTATGGTAATGATGATGATAATGATGGTGATGGTGATGGTGATGATGATAGGAGGACGATGATAATTAAGTGAAGATGGGGTATAAAAGGAAGAAATGGGGGGAATAGAGGAGGAAGAAGATGAGGAAGAAGGGTAGATGATGATGATGAAGAGGAGGAGGACGAAGATATGGTTGCGATGATGGTTTGGGCGATGGTAGGTCAGTGGTTATGTTTATGGCGTTGATACTGGTATTAGTGGTTGGTCACGGTGGTAAAGTTTATGGTGATGGTCGTATTGGCTGTAGTGTCGAGGTGGTTGTTGGCTGGTTGTTGGTGGTGGTGGTGGCTGTGGTGGCCGGATGCTTGAATCTATACTAAATGCTCTCTTTCCATTTATTAGTTATCGACCTATCGATCTGTTTGTGATGAATACATGGCTCTTTTGATTCCTCACATCACAACCTGGTGTTTGTCTCTAAGAACACCTGTTGACGTTGTTATTGTTGCTTCGCTCTTTGTGTACGATCTAATAATACGAACGCTGTGAATACACAGACGCACCTACGCACGCAAATACATACACACAGGCACTCAGACAATCGATGCAAGCATAGATGCATCCGTGCACTTATAGACGCTGGTCCGTATGTCTTATGTATTTATGCTATGTATAGACATACATCTATATGTATGTGTTCCGGGTTCAGTTCTACTGTGTGACACCTTGAACAATGTATTCTATAACATGTATTGAGTACTCTTAAAGCAGAGGAACAATTTAAGGAAAAGGCCGGACGACAGTTCTACATGACTTCAGAGCATCATTTCACGGGCGGAGCTTGTGTGGCACATGTCTAGCACCCAGCCCTCGTTCCTGTCATGTACACCCTAGACGCAAAACCAACTTTTGATATTTGGCCCACAGTTAAGATCCTTGGCCAGTATTACCATCCTGGGCCACAGCGAACCGGACAGTAGTGGTTACCAAGGGCTTATTCCATACTCTCTAAGACTCACGAATTCCTGAGCTGGCGCATCACTTCTGAAAGCAATTTGTTTGGTCCAAGTACAAGTTAAATGTTATATGATCTCTAAACTAAATAACAGTCAAGTTGGATAAAGATTGCAGTTGATATTATACAGAGAGCAAGCAAAGGTATATTATGGCGGCTGGAGTATTCGATCTCACTCCTCGTAGAAGTGTTTTCCGTGAAGGAAGAAAGTTATCTGGAGATAGGAAAGTAACGAAAGACAAAGTATGGAAACGACTGATTTAACGTGAAATAATGTAAGCTGTGGTGGTCATGTTTGGGTGGAGGAGATCTCCTCCTACCCATCCACCCCGTTTTCCAGCCATGAGGATGGGCTTGTTTTTTCGCTTATTCACTGTGGATGAAAGGGGGGAAAAAAGCAGTGAGTGGTTTCATTAAATGAATACGGAGACAACAAAAGCAGCAACAGTTCTGAAGTAAACGATAAAAGGAGGAGGAAAATTATCAAAGCTAATCAAACGCACGCATACACACGCAGGCACAGACACACACAGGCACAAACACACACACACACGCACGCACACACACACGCACGCACACACACACACACACGCACACACGCACACATATATGTATCTATGTATTTGTGTGTGCATGTATATATATATATATATTACGGAGATGTACTTGCATAGCAAGTGACCTGATCTGAGATCGTGTGCTGGAACGAAAACAATTGCAGCGTGGAACGTGTTTTATAAGCCAATTAAGAAACACACAAAATCCGTCAGATTCACTTC
>NC_069004.1:35653367-35653968 GCF_001194135.2 Octopus bimaculoides
GTCATACTAATATATACTTTTGTTATTTACACCACCTGTCCTCGTCTGTTGTTATTTTTTGTATATTCTCCCATATATATATATATATATATACAGGGTGCATAAGATATTTGAGGACAGATTTATGTTTATAAAAAAAAACCAGATATATAACAGATAATAACTTTATTTATCAAAAAATGCTATGAGGGTAAAAATAAACTTTCTTTTCTATAATGTTATTCAATAAAGCCACCTTCAGCTTCAACAACTGCTTCTATATGAGATCTAAATCATCTACATGCTCCAATCAAGTGGTCCTGGTTCATTTTGGACATTACTCTGATTATGGCAGTTTTCAAAGAATCTTTGGTGCTATAGGCGTGTCCATCGACATCTCTCAACAATGCTCCACATGTAACAGTCCAATGGATTGAAATCTTTGGAATTAGGAGGCCAAATGTTAGGGGTTATGTGATCATGAAAATATTCAGCCATCCATTCCTGTGTTACTAGAGCCATATGTGATAGTACAGAGCCTTACTGAAACACATGTGGCCTTCCATCGCATGCACTGTCTATCCAGGGCTTAACAATTATTTCCAGGACCTCAATGTAGGTG
>NC_069004.1:35654068-35656568 GCF_001194135.2 Octopus bimaculoides
ATATATATATATATGTATGTATATGTATATATATATAAATGTATGTATATAAAATTTTATATAGTTCTATATCATTGATATATTATTGCAGTTCCCTACATGTATAACAAATGTATACGTCATCTGGTTTGTTATGGCTGCTGCGACTATTTCATTTCAGATACGAACTAATTAACACCACTAATTTAGCTTCCGGCAATAAACAACCCAACGGAAGTTGGAATGGCTTGATTGGAGAAATCATGCGACATGTAAATAACGTTGTCAAACATTTACTTGCAATTTTGCTTCACTTTTATTATTTCTTTCTAAGTAGTAGTAGTAGTAGTAGTAGTAGTAGTAGTAACAATTGCAGTATGATTATGGTTTCGGTGATGGATGAGAGAAAAAGGCAATCAGTGATACGAAGAAGAAAAACAAAAAGAATTCCAACTGGCCCCTCCCAGCAAACGGCGACATGACTCGTCTCTGACTTGAAACCTATACGTCAAGAATTGGGATGTACAGTTTGAACAAAGGCTACACAAATGAAGATGATGGTCACCATTGGATCAAATGGCTACCATATGCATTTGTCCGTCTGCCTGTGTTTGTATGTATGTGTGAATGAATATGTGTGTATGTGTGTCTGTATGTACGCGTGCTGGTTGTGTTTCTGTATGTTAGTATCTCTCTCTCTCTCTCTCTGTATATATATATATATATATATATATATATATATATATATATATATATATATACATATATATAAACATACACATACGTACTTATACACACACACACATATATATATGTATAATTGTAGTTATGTAAAAATGAATGTATGCATATATGTATGCATCTACAGTCGCTTTCTAGTTAATTGTTTGAATTTTTCACGCAAAGAAATAATTTCTAAAGCAAAGTTCCATCAAAAGAATTTAGAATAACGACTTACATGTTGAATTTTAGAAAAGTTTTGCATATTTTCACTGTTTCACTTGCAAATTGAATTTATTTACAGATTACATGTTTCTTTGTCTGAAAAGCCCATCTTTTCGAAACTATGGAATACTTGAAAACATTATAAAATTTACCAACCATTATGAGGATCAATGTAAAACTATTCTTAGTCGAGAAGTTGTACGTTTCTGAAGCAATTCTTTATAAATATTCTGTTAGTCATTTTAAATGAAATGTTCACAGCCACCATGAAGCTAACGGAATTTCGGACTGATTGCCACACTTCGTCTTCACACTATTTCTCCTTGAGACGAATGCTGTTATGCACTTGTGTAATAGTTCTACGATCGCCTCCGGCTACAAGATACTTCTTGTTCGACCCCGGAGTAGTATACTGTGCTTCGCATCACTCACTTTGCCGCACTTGGTTGACGAGTTTTTGTCCACTGCCAAAGGACTATATTTCCTGTTGATATTGGTTTTATTATCAAGTTTCCAGCAACCATATTCACCCTTAAACTTTTGTTAATGTGCAGAGAGTTTCCCCTGCAAATCATCGCTGAGTTAGGGCTTCTACAGAAACGTAAAACTAAATTTAATGTATTTTTTGCTTTTATTTCCCCCCTCGGCATGTTCAACATGTAGGAGCTGAATCTTTCCATCGGACCGTTTACCCTGACTGAAGAACGTGAAGAAGCCGTAGCGTTTACAGTGCCATTTGCCGTCGAGAAGCGCAGTATTCTGGTGAGAAGTGCAGCAGCTTCAGAAGAGAGCGCGTTTCGTATGTTGCGACCTTTTCAATATCAGCTGTGGTTTGCACTGGCTGGAGTTATTGTGTTGGTCAGTTTCACCTTGACCTTCATCAACTGGTTGAAACGAGACGATGCTTCTCTCGATGACGGATGCAACAAGGACGACTATAAAATCGCTTCAACATTTTGGATGCTTTTCACTTACCACATGCAACAAGGTAACACCACGTTTCTCTTTCTTGCTTCAGCACGATCTCCATTTTTCTATTATTTTATAACGTTCGATTCTCTTTCTAATATTTCCACACACAAAGGCGGCGAGCTGGCAGAATCGTTAGCACGCCAGGCGAAATGCTTAGCGGCATTTCGCTCATAGCTACGTTCTGAGTTCAAATAGCATCGCGGTCAACTTTGGTTTTCATCCTTTCGCTGCCGATAAAATAAGCACCGATTGAGCACTGCAATTGATGTATTCAGCTTATTCCTCTCACAAAATTGCTGGCCTTGTGGTAAAAATTGAAACCAATATTTACATACACACACTCACACACACACATGTCGCATATGATAAAGCAAATGAATAAATTACAGACTAAAAATATAGAAATGAAATAAGTTAAAGCCTGAACGACGGCAGCGTGAAACTCCGAGCAACTGCGGAGTGAATAATCAGCTGCCTTGTTTTCGTAACAGCTCTATACGTGTTGAATACTACTATTTTTTTTGGTAACCGTAAATCCCAGCCACTACAACTACTGCTAATACCACAATTAATGTCACCACCACCACCACCACATCCTTCACCA
>NC_069004.1:35659129-35660463 GCF_001194135.2 Octopus bimaculoides
TATATATATATATATATATATAAAATTTATATTTATATATGTATATATATATATATATATATATATATAATTTATATTTATATTTCAGGATTCGAAAACTACATGAAGCTGGACTTATTGAAAAATGGAGACACAAGTGGTGGTCCGATTCTAACAAGTGTTCAAAACAAGGCCCCCACGGTGACCCCTTGGAGTTATGGAGTCTCGCTGGGCCCTATTTCATCTACGTCGGTTTTATAGGTCTCGGCTTCATTATACTTGCATCTGAGGGCATTTTTATAGCTTTTACTCGCCGGAAGTCTAAAGAAGATATCAACAATGCCACATAATCTTAAATGGTTTTATACATACATGCACACACACACACACGCACACACACACACAGAAGCATACACGCACACACACAGACACAAGCAACTGAAT
This sequence comes from Octopus bimaculoides, assembly GCF_001194135.2. Lineage (NCBI taxonomy): Eukaryota > Metazoa > Mollusca > Cephalopoda > Octopoda > Octopodidae > Octopus > Octopus bimaculoides. The sequence goes on from NC_069004.1 coordinate 35,659,553, forward strand.
GCATTGCACACAAACAGTTGAAAACAGAACCCTTGCTGCACTAAAATATATCATATTTACTAAACTGTTACTTCAAATTTTGTTATTCTGAGTTGTACATCTCCGATTCTCAAACAAAATACGAGGAATGCAACAAGAATGGATTATTCCGGGAATCGAAAACGAAAGAGAAGAATTTTGTTTTTTAATTAACAGTTTTTATTTCTTATTTTCTCTGTTTTAATTGAAGACAACACAGCCAGGGGTCCGTGAGTCTTGTATAAAAATAAATGGAGAACAGGACTTTGTTTTTCTTTTAAAAAATGAAGCTAGAAAAATAAAGAGAGAGAGAGAGAGAGTGAGAGACTACACAGTAGTACACATTCACTTGCCAATCACTCATAAAATTTTGCTCTCTTGTAAGAAATGTTTTTTCAAGAAAATTCCTGTCCTAAACAAAGTATCTAAAATGTTTGGGGCTAAGAGTGGGTTTGACTCTTTGCTTTTATATATATAAAAAACAATTTGTTACTCATGTTAGCAGGTCAAGGATGCCATCAGTGTATGTATTCATTCTTAGCCCGAACACAATAAGCTGTGGGTCAAAGTTCATGTTGCGAACATGTAGGCATTTTTCATGCAGCAGATCTAGGAAGCATTGCCAGAAGGCTTATACATATAATATTCGGGATGCCTTTATCTCTACTAAATATCGATACAGATGTGTTAGCTAAGATTTTGAGGATCTGATCAAAGACTTTGCAATTCAAAAAAGTAGGAGGAAACTTTTCAAATCTAAATAAAATGGAATTAAACAAACAAACATTATTTTCCATCTTGCTGTTTTGTTTCGTTCTGAAAAATAAGGATTTATTTTATGGTTTGTTATTGTTTATATTTTGAATTACATAATCTTTTATGGGGGGGGGGGG
>NC_069004.1:35660477-35661095 GCF_001194135.2 Octopus bimaculoides
CCAAATCCTTTAAGTGCTTAGGGCCTCGATGGGTCTTAATTCGGCCCCGAGGAAAAGCATTTTCTTATTACTGTCCTCTACTCGACTAACGCTTGGTTCTGAAGCATTCGTATATTGATTTCTAAAGTTCAATGCCCAAGCGAAACACACACGGTTGGGAGGGGGGAAACACAGACACACAAACATATACACGAATATATATATAGGACGGGCTTCTTCCAGTGGGACTAGACGGAAACTGAAAGAAGCCCGTCGTATATACATATATATGTGTGTGTGTGTGTGAATATGTATTTGTGTGCCTGTGTTTGTCCCCACCCCCATTATCGCTTGACAATCGACGTTGGTGTTTACGTCCCCATAACCTAGCAGTTCGGCAAAAGAGCCCGATAGAATAAGTACTAGGCTTACAAAGAGTAGGCCCTGGGGTCGATTTGTTCGACTAAACGCAGTGCTCCAGCATGGCTGCAGTCAAATGACTGAAACAAGTAGATCTTTATTCACCTTACTTCGAGCTGTGCGGATAACACGAGACTGGCGCTGTGCCTCAACGCAAGTACTTAATTCAAATGAACCTTAATTATATATATATATATATATATATATATATATATATAT
>NC_069004.1:35661277-35672326 GCF_001194135.2 Octopus bimaculoides
AGACAGACAGAGAAAGGGAGAGAAAGAGAGAGGGAGTGAGAGAGGGGGAGATAGAGTGAAAGAGAGAGGGAGTGAGAGAGATAGAGAGTGAAAGAGAGAGGGAGTGAGAGAGATAGAGAGTGAAAGAGAGAGGGAGTGAGAGAGGGGGAGATAGAGAGTGAAAGAGAGAGTGAGTGAGAGAGGGGGAGATAGAGAGTGGTAAATAAGTGAGACACTGATGTGCAAACTTATGCTGGCGAATGTTAACGTGACGGAAAATAAGTCATTTTGTGAACATACTGCACACGCCTTAGCTTACGCAACCATGCCACTTTTTCCACTCGTATCATTTATATTCAATAGAATTGCCAAACTGCTGGGTGTGTGTGAAATTGCATTTAAATATATTTTATATGCTTAAAAGAAGCATATAAAACATGCTATCCCATAAAAAAGTTTTTAAATAAATCTAGAGCATGCTCGTAACCCAAATTATGTCTGGTTGGTGAAAAGGTGTCACCAACTTCACTGATCTCTAACAAAACTGAGAACTGTTATCATTGTTGTTTTCGCTATTGTTGCTGTCGATGTTACTGTTGTTTTTCTCGTTGCTTTGTTGTTACAGTTGTTGCCATTTTAGTTCTTGAACAACCAAACCTCTCACCAAATGCGTCCTTTCTAATTTGGAATTCAGGGCTGGTATTATTCAACCAAAGCATTCCTTAAGACGACAGAATATGATTCAAGGGAAATTTGGCTGCTATCTAGAGCACGTCAATTGATTATCGCCTGGTTTGTTTCGACCGTGCGTGGTAAACCCAAGGGCTGACGATCGAATCGTACAGCTGTGGTAAGAAGCTTGCTTACCATCCACATGGTTCCAGGTTCAGTCCCACCGTGTGGTACCTTGGGCAAGTGTCATCTACTATAGCTTCGGGCCGACCAAAACCTTGTCAGTGGATTTGGTAGGCGGAAACTGAAAGAAGCTTGTCGTATAAATATATGTGTATGTGTCTGTCCCCCCACCATCGCTTGACAACCGATGTTGGTGTGTTTACGTCTCCGTTATCTAGTGATTTGGCAAAAGATATCGATTGCAACTAAATGAAATGAAAATGGTCTCTCTACTCGTCTAATATATCTGCTGGTATTTGTGTCAGTTGTTTAAAAAAAACTTCCTTTTTGTCATATCTTTGGTTCCTTACAAATAAACACATTAAACGACTCACCCGTACAATACATCGCTTCAAACAAGTTTATTTTTTACAAAAACGAACGAAAAAGACAAAAGAATTCACAATATTCAAATATACGCTATGGTAACCCTATTTATATCGAAAATATATTTAAAAGTTGACACATATTTAAATTTTAACTTTAATTTCATTTACATTGACTAGCTGGCGGAATCACTTCGAATAAAATGATGTTGTTGTTTGTTCCTTGTCGAGCTCGTAAGAGCCGGTTTCCCGGTTTCATTGGCGTATAGGTTCCCCCCAGGGACGGGACGCTGATCCACCGCAGGTGAGCTGCTAGATGCTGGAGGAAAGGGTGAAAGTCGTGGGGAAAGAATCAGCAGAAGTTCACCATTACCTTCTGCCGGAGCCGCGTGGAACTTAGGTGTTTCGCTCATAAACACACACATCGCCCGGTCTGAGATTCGAACTTGCGATTCTTCGACCGCGAGTTTGCTGCTCTAACCACTAGGCCATGTGCCTCCACTTCGAACAAAATGCTTCGTTGCATTTCGTCTGTCTTTACATTCTGAGTTCGAATTCCGCCGAGGTCAACTTTGCCTTTCATCCTTTCGGGGGGTTGTTAAAATAAGTACCAACTGAATACTGGGATGGATGTAAACGGTTTCCCCACCCGTCAAAATTGCTGGAATGGTACAAAATAGGGAAAGAATACTTGTGGTTCTGAATACTTAAAGCGTGGCTTGCACACCACTGTAGCTGCTTTGGTCTCAGATGAAATAATTTACCGGACAAGTAAAACACCGGCATTATATTTTCATATACGCTAAGGAGAAAATGCTAAGACAGTAATAACAATACTGCTACAATTACTATTGATAATAGTAATAAATATAATGATACTAATATTAAAAATGATAATAACCCTTTCTACTATAGGCACAAGGCTTGAATTTGGGGGGGGGCAGTGAATTAGATCAACTGGTACTTAATTTATCGACCCTGAAAGGATGAAAGGCAAAGTCGACCTCGACGGAAATTTGAACTCAGAACTTGAAGACGGGCGATCTGATGCTAAGCATTTCGCCCGGTCTGCTAACGATTCTACCGACTCGCCGCCTCTATAATCATAATAAATAATAATAATAGTAGTAGTAGTAGCCACTACAGACAGTTGGAACACGAACAGCATTAATAATGATGATGACTAAAGATAGTTTTGTGGGTGATAGGGGAAGTAAAACGGAAATATGCAATAAACCACATGAGCAAAGTGCGAGGGTTGATAATGAAGCTAACCAGAATTTTTCCTGATGACCCTAGGAAAAAAAAACTAAATGAGTTGGGTGAGCCTGAAGGAACTAAAACAAAATCTTGAAACAAAGGAAGAAAGTAGACTGTCGTAGAAAACTATTTATCAAATATGTTAGTGTTGAGAGAATATAGGGCTGATATTGATATAAATCAAAATTAAAATAGGCCTAACAACACTAGTATAGGGGCGAGAGAGAAAGAGAGAAAGAGAGAGAGAGATGGTGTGGGAGAAAGAGAGCAGTAGAAATTAGGAGTAAAGTATTAAAAGTGAAGTGTGAATACTCAATACTCAGTTGCTTATAAAGTTATTGGAAATCACTGCAAAGAGATCGATAGGAATAAGGATTGAGAAGAAGAGAGCAAACACATATTACAGAACAAATTAATTACAGGGGTAGATATTAGAAATCGCTGAATTGGAGAGGTATAGGTTGTTGGCAGTCTGTCGCTAACGACGTCGAGGGTTCCAACTGATCCGATCAACGGAACAGCCTGCTCGTGAAATTAATGTGCAAGTGGCTGAGCACTCCACAGATACGTGTACCCTTAACGTAGTTCTCGGGGATATTCAGCGTCACAAGGCTGACCCTTTGAATTACAGGTACAACAGAAACAGGAAGTAAGAGTGAGAGAAAGTTGTGGTGAAAGAGTACAGTAGGGTTCGCCACCATCCCCTGCCGGAGCCTCGTGGGGCTTTAGGTGTTTTCGTTCAATAAAACACTCACAATGCCCGGTCTGGGAATCGAAACCGCGAGTCCGCTGCCCTAACCACTGGGCCATTGCGCCTCCACAGAGGTATAGGATATAGTGAATAAAGTGAAGCTGTTGACACCCGTTAGAAGGTAAAATGCACGGCGCATAAGAAGTCGCAGAATTTTGGATAAAGTACTGTAAAAGGAAATAAAATATAGTGTTGCCAGCGTTATATGAATAAATCTTCGAGAGATCTTGCAAGAATTGCATCTCAACCCATTAACTGCCAAATTTTATATTCATATGTTTTGGCTTTGCCAGGTGTCTTAGGAGTTGAAATAATATGTAGTAATTAAATTTTTTTCAAATGTGAATTATTTTGGAAATTATGATAAATTTTTCGAAAAGTCCCAAATGGGGATCGCTGAAAAACTAAAAAACAAAAACATATTTATCCATTTCTGTTCAATTGCAATAATAAACAAGTTTGTTTTTTGGAAACTATAGTATCCAATGCGAAGGTGTATGAAATATCAATGAATGTTAAAATGAGAAATGCAAAAAGAAAAAAAAAATTCAAAACAGTCAATATTTTTGTAGTTCAAAAATTGCAATTTATGGTATAAAATGTCCTCAGAATTAACCAGAGTTAATAATGACAAACTTTAATTATTGAATATTGTTAAACACACCCCTGAAAATGCAATGTACATAAGGAATTCACTTGAAATATAACTAACAACCGTCTGCGTAAACAGAAAAATAACCTTAGTGAAATTAATTTAAGATTAATTAGCTACTTCTGAAATAAGAAATATAATATAGGTAATATTTTTGTTTTCAGAACACTCCAAAAATATAATAGTGCAAACAGATGCTTTGGATAAAAAAAAGATTCAAACTTACCGCCAGGTTGTTCCGACATTTCGTTTGGCTAACTCAGGAATTATGGGATTCCCCGGTTCGGGTCAGAAAGTGGAACGAGGAGAGTAACAATTCTACACTAACAAAGAGAGAGAGAGAGGGAGAGGGGGTGTCTGGCACGTGCGTCTTCTCAAAGCAGACGATCTCAGAGCAGACGACCTCAGAGCAGACGATCTCAAAGCAGACGATCTCAAAGCAGTCGACCGAGTCACTGAGAGAAGGGGGAAGGGGAGGCAGAATATATTAGACAACACCTGGACGGAGTTTCTTTGAGACAAAAAGTAACTATTTTATCGAATTTTCCGATGATATCGATAAAAAAATCACGGAGCATGCAACGCTTAGCTTGCATTCTTGAGAATGCATGCCCCTGGTATATATGTATACATATATAAAGAGAGAGACGCACTGGGACAGAGAGAGAAAGAGAGAGAGAGGGGGAGATAAATTGGAAGAGAGAGAAAATATGCAAAGATAACAAAATATGCAAAGTTAACAAAATTCTGATATTTATTACAAAATGTAGTATTTACAATTCGCATGAAAAGACTATCACAGATTTAAAAGATAATTTTGATACACACACACACACACACACACACATACATGTATGTATGTATATAATATGCCATACATACATTTATATAAATATTTATTCACATACATATATTTGTATGTATATATATATATATATATATATATATATATATATATATAACGTGGTAAGGTTTCAACAAGTAGATAGATATAAAAATGACTGTAGTCTCTGTCATCAAGTTATATAATAGATAAAAGTACGTAAATATATATAAAAATATTATATATATTGTTCTTCGTTATGAATTATTTACCGATAGTATAAAGTTTGAAAAAAAGTCTTCTGATCATTTTCAACCATTAAATGATCGTATTGTTTCAATTGGATTCATTGTGTAGGATCACAATATATATATATATATATATATATACATGCATATATATTATGTGGTGTGGTTTCAACAAGTAGATAGATAAATAAATAGATAGATAGATAAATAGATAGATAGATAGATGTCAGAATAACTGTAGGTTATAGATATAAAAATAACTGTAGTCTCTGTCCGTGAGGAGGGGCCGTTGCGCCATAATGCCGTCAGGAGGCAGGCCCCGAAACGGTGCGCATTCTCTTCTGATGACCCCCATACACTTGCTGGCTCCCGGTATGCGGAGCTTTCGACTTGTAGCACTTGCATATACAAGTTATTTACAAAACGTAGATAAAATTACGTAAATATATGTAAAAATATTATATATATTGTTCTTCGTTATGAATTATTTACCGATAGTATAAAGTTTGAAAAAAAGTCTTCTGATAATTTTTGACCACTAAATGATCGTATTGTTCCAATTAAATTCATTGTATAGGATCACTGAAATGTAACTTCATAAGGAAAATATGTGCATATGTATATATATATATATATATATATGAGTATAGAGAGTCATTAGAAAACAAAGAGATGACACCAGTAAAACCAAATGTTATGTAATGAACTTCATTCGCTCATGTTATTGAGTGAGGTTCCCAAATATGTTTTTTTCAGTGTCGAAAGATTATTAGTTTGGTAGAACACTTCCGGAAGAGAGTTTTTGTATTTCAGTATTTCGCTTAGGCATAGCGAGGGTAATAATCTGGTGTAGAACTCAATATACGTATAGTCCAGAACACAATGTTTTATGAGTAGAGAGTGGTAATAGAAAACAAAGAGATGGCACCGATATATATTTATGTGTGTGTGTTTTGCTTATACAATGGTTTGCTCTTTGAAAATATTTAACCCTTTGATGGAGTTTAAGCAAGTTTTCTGATTTGTCTTCTCATATATATCATAGTATCAGTGTTGCTGAAAATGACATCAGAGAATCACACCTGATCTTCTTCGACCAACTGAAGTTAAGGAAAGAACAGCACCTTTTGCAGGATAATCCAATGGAAAAGAAATTCGGTCAATTAAATGCTTGAATACGAGACGTGAAAGGAATATTTCACTTCTTTTGGGGGATTATTCAAAAGTATAAAGAAATATCGATGTACTTCCATTCAAATTTTGCACTCGTCCTTTTGTTGTTTTAAATAGACAAGTATGGATGTGTGTGTATATGTGCGTGCATGTGCGAGTGCACTCACACAGACACATAAATATACACTCAAACGTAACACACACGCATATATTATTCTGTGTATATATATCTGTGTGCTTTATTTGTCCGTCTGTGAGTGTTTATATATAAATTACTTGAAACAACTTTGTTCTTCTTATTTGAGAAATTGTCAGTTTATTCAGCTTAAGTAATACAATGGAATATTTAGATGGTTCTTACGCTCATAACGATAACACTGCGTTGAAAGCTTAATTGCTGTCTTTAGAGCTTTTGATTTCGTTTCCCATCACAATCACCGTCGATCACCATAGCAACATTACAGTTTTACAACTGAACAAATGACAAGACAAATCTATATTTGGTTGGGAGGTAATCGAAACAATTCGATGCCTTTCTGACGAATGCCATTATTTCTTTATTGATGAACCGAGTTTATTGTTTTTTCTAAATATTTATTTGTTCTTTGTTGTTGGTGGTGGTGTTGTTGAGTATTTTTATTGGTTTGTTTTTCTATATGATAGTTTAGTAGAACATTTCATACAGTTTCTTACGGCCGCCATTGATAATGTCCTACATAATTGTTGAACCAATGCGATGCAACCGTTGAGGCAGTTTCATACGACCATTACATCTTTTCTCTCTGTCTTTGACGAACGATGGAATAACGTAGTTTTACGAATAAAGAAAGAAATAATCACAGAGAGTAATGCTCAAATGTTGTTGTGCTCTGCGACCCTCCGAACGTTGAAACGCTCTTTTCAAATTTCAACAGTGGTTGTAAGATGTTTTTATTTTAAATCCGATGTTTAACAATGGTCATAGAGCTTCGTTTCCTGTGATTGATTAACAATGGTTGAACAAATTCTCTTTCAGTAGTCATGAACGTTTGCAGTTTCCGTTCCAGTGCTTGTGTGCCGTTATACAGTTTCTGTAAAAGAGGAAAGCATTCATTATAAACTGTGTAATAACGTAAGAATACTATATTGTATTTATTAGCTGATATAAATATGCTGATGTAAATGTGTTTATAGCTGTGTAATAAAGAAACTTACTTCCCAACCACATGGTTCTGGGTTCAGCCCCACTGCGTGGCACCTTGGACAAATGTCTTCTACTATAGCCTCCGGCCAACTAAAGCCTTATGAGAGAATTTACGATTCTTTGGGACTTTCCAGTATATACAGACAGAACCATCAAAGCTAATAAACTGGATATTGTTGAGAAAGACCAAAGCAAGAAAGTCGGTTTATTGATCGACATGAGTAGAAAGGCCTACGACAATGTCCCACACAATTGGCTCTTGGAGTATCTGAGGACGCTTAACAATTTTTTTGGAGAAAGCAATGTATGTGTGAGAAGTAGAACTGACATGTGCAAACGAATCGTTGTGCTGATCTCTCTGACATGTTTCAAAAGGATTGACTTAATGCAATGCTGATTATTATATTGTGGAAGTTTATAAAAGTTGAACGGTGACGTCCAGAAAGACTAGTAAGTGGTTCGAGGTTTACGTGGGTGAAAATGATTGTGTTTCACAGCGGGGCACTTTATTTCCTAAGATAAGGCATATCAAATAGAAACTGTTAACTTCAAAATTATACAGGTTTTAAGATTAAAATGTCGATGCCTCGTGATGAATTTTCTGCGTCATTTAGGAATATAGAAGACGTTCTTAAGAGGAGTAACTTACCTCTATTTGGTATTCTTTGTAGCAGTTCAGTGAATCAAATTACAGCACAATGATTGTAAATGGTTGATCAATGATGACAGTGAATGGTTCAGGGAATTTAATAGATGAGAGAGGTAAATCAGGCGATCGTTGATCAATGGTTCTCAATAAAAATTCACAGATGGTAGTGTGTGATATAATGGCAATGGATGATTAGATAATGGTTGTTGATGAGTGTTCGCTAGTGACATGGAATGACTCAGTGATAAGGGATTATTGTTCAATTGTTGCTGACGGTTGGTCAGTGGAGGATGATGGTTGGTCAGTGGTGATAGAGAATGATTCTATGGTTGTGGAAGTTGAATGAATGTTTGTGGATGACCCCCGCCCCTGATGGTGGTTATTTCTTCGCTGGTAGCTGATGGCAGTGTTTGTTTGGTGGTTCGTTTCTTTGTGTTTGCTTCTAACTCAGTGCTATTCTGTTGTGTGTCCTTCCGCTGTAGATTATTCCGTTGAAGTAGATATCCCTGTGATCTTGGATGGTTGTTCCGTCGAGGTGAATAATAACTCAGTAAATGTCGATTATATCTTAGATGTCACTTCAGTGGTTGTGAATGGTTGCCCAGTTGAAGGTGAAGAAGGAGAAAAGAAGAAAAAGAAAAAGTAGAAGAAAATAATTATGTTCCCAAAACAGAATTTCATGATGTTGTACGCTCAATAACCTCTAAACTGTGTCTATAGATATATTAGGGTTCTCTCGCAAGTTCTCTTGTAAGGTGCCAATATATATACCTCTCTTTTTATCATGATGAAAACCATCATGATCCAGAATCTGTTACAGAATAACACAACGATTATGATCACAATTATGCATGATCTCAAAAAAAAAAAAATTACTACAAATATGTGGTGTTTAATATGTAAACTGGAGCCAAGCGTGTAAAGCGTTCCAATATGTGTCTACTGAAACATAACCCTTTAGTTTACATTAGCTCAATTTGCGTCGTCCTCAAATGAATTACGAATAAAGCAAGAAGCGATGATAATCAGACGACTTGATGTACGGATATGAAGTTCACATTTCTACCCTCAATGAAATCAACATTTAGAAGTCTTGCCACGCTATTTGGGATGTGGGAAACCCGCCATTGAAAATGAGGAAAGCACTTACCTGCAGCTAATGAAGTTGATGCTTGATCGGGAATGGTAATTCAGTGGCAGAGGATGGTTAGTCAGTGCTTGTTGTTTGTTCACTAATGGTAGCGAAGACTTCAGTAGTAGCAGATGACCGTTCAGAGGGCACTAGGGGTTGTTCATAGGTGGTTGTTGGTTGTTCACCGCTGCCAAAGAATTCACTGGAAGTAGATGGTTGTTCAATGGTTGATAGTGTTTCTCCACTAACAATGGTGGACATAGACACAGTGCTAGTGGTCGACTCCGAAACGGATGGTCGCTCTGTCAAGGTAGAGCCAGTAGATGTTGACAATATCTCAGTGGTTATAGATGTCACTTCAGTGGTTGTGAATGGTTGCCCAGTTGAAGGTGAGGAAGGAGAAAAGAAGAAAAAGAAAAAGTAGAAGAAAATAATTATATTCCCAAAACAGAATTTCATGATGTTGTACGCTCAATAACCTCTAAACTGTGTCTATAGATATATTAGGGTTCTCTCGCAAGGTCTGCTGTAAGGTGCCAATATATATACCTCGCTTTCTATCTCTTATTCCTCCGCCTCCTCTTTCGTAAGCTGTCCTTCATTTACTCTCTTTCTCTCTCTCTCTCTCTCTCAATTACACTAAATGTTCTCTGTCAGTATCAAAATTTCATGTCTCTATTATTTGTATCAATGAATTAATTATCTGATATTCCGTTGTGTTTTTTGTGTTTCGTCCTTGGTCTTTCTCTTTAAAATATATCTTGCAAGAACCTAGTCCCAGTATTTCACTTACCTTGCCAATCTGCTGTCGTTTTGTTTTTCATAACACCTGGAATATTTTCAATACTTTTTATGACATTTTCCAATACGTTCAGAGATTGGGGATCTGATTGATTCTGTTGTAGCAGACTCTTGAATGTTAGTTCAGCATCGACAATCAAACTACCATTTCTGAAATAAACAATAAGAACCAATTCAAACAACATATTTCCATCATCTGAAAATATTTGCCATGTTTTACAATACGATTCGATTTCTAACCCTAATAGCCTCTCACCAATTTTGTGTTTCCCTTTCTCGTTGAAATCTTCCACATAATATATGCTTCCCAACAAATTACTCATAAGAGCAAATGAACTCCTCTCGCGTTAAATATAATGGAAATAGACATGCAACAAGTGACACAGCTCGTTTGAGACTTTCTACCTAAAGAATTTCTCTCCAACAATATTTCAATTTGTGACACGAGCACAGATTTTTCGAAATTCGTGACATTCAAAACCTTTCAGATAACTTGTTAGCCTAACTTCAACGGACGTCTTTCATCTCACTGATTGCCGTCTCAAACTGCAACAGACCCTGCGTATATTAACGATGCACTCTATGACTGGTTTTACATGAAGTATTATGTCAGTTAAGGTTCAAATGCATTTCACTCATTGCTGCATTTCTTACATATAAGCGCACACATTCCTAAAGTGGTCATGCTACTCTTACCCACTTCTTAATTTTCGACAATGTGCCATGAATCGAACGCAAGCAAAAACTTTTTCCAATATATTAACTGGGTTCATGATTTAAAGTGAACATAAATACAGAAGAAATCTCACCCTCTTAACATATATATATATATATTATAATGTTTGAGGATTACAAAATCCGAACTTACAAGGAAATACAATTTAATAATATCAAATTGAGTTGTATAATGAAAAATATATTAATAATTTAGAGAAGAACCACCATGGTGCAACTCAACCACTTTCGTTTTTATAAACTTAACTGATTTAAATTTTTAGTCCAATATTACAAATTTTCTCTTGGATTTTTAAACTAGTATTCTGCATAGTACGTTTTTCTTGGTGGTGTCTGATCTCCTTCGTCGTGTGAGTTGCACCATGGTGGTTCTTCTCTAAATTATTAATACATACATACATATATATATATATATTATAATGTTTGAGGATTACAAAATCCGA
>NC_069004.1:35672343-35673627 GCF_001194135.2 Octopus bimaculoides
ATATATGTGTGTGTAGGGTGCGTAAGATATTTGAAGACAGATTTATATTTATATTTAAAAAAAAAAACAGATATATAACAGATAATAACTTTATTTATCAAAAAATGCTATGAGGATAAAAATAAACTTTCTTTTCTATGATTTCATTCAATAAAGCCACCTTCAGCTTCAACAACTGCCTCTATATGAAATCTAAATCATCTACATGCTCGAATCAAGTGGTCCTGGTTCATTTTGGACATTACTCTGACTATGGTACCTTTCAAAGATTTTTTGGTGTTATGGGCGTGTCCATCGACATCTCTCAACAATGCTCCACATGTAATAGTCCAATAGATTGAGATCTGGGGAATTAGGAGGCCAAATGTTAGGGGTTATGTGATCATGAAAATATTCAGCCATCCATTCCTGTGTTACCAGAGCCATATGTGATAGTACAGAGCCTTACTGAAACACATATGGCCTTCCATTGCATACACTGTCTATCCAGGGCTTAACAATTATATCTAGGACCTCAATGTAGACGCCAAAGCTAACTCTAAAGCCTTGTGAAAAGAAGTAAGGAGGCATCACATATCCTTCATCGCTGACAACACCTAAATTCATGACAGCTGCGGGAAATTTTGTATGCATTACACTTGGAACATCAGAAGGGTCTGCACATAACAATATGTCATTTTTTCTGCTAAATCATTTGATCTTGATCGACGTTTTCTAAAATCAAATCTTCTGCTGCATTTTTCAGTTTGTTTAAAAGCCTTTTAGATCTGATGTAGTGATTTTCATTTGCCTTTTCTGACAAATTGACATTTCTTCATCAGAGAAGACATATCTGATGTCTTCGTGGACAAAATTTCTGACTATTCCTTATGACATATGGAAATCTTTTGCAATTGACCCTATAGATTTTCTGGGATTGTGATCAATACTCTGTTGAACTTGCTGGATAAATTCAGGTGTTATGATGATTGCAGAGCATGTAAATGTTTTTTATGCTTTGATACTGGTGACACGCTTCCATCTCCAGTCTCTAGCTCCTTACAAAACTAACTTTGTAGACGAAAGATCTGGAAACTTTTAAAAATGAAGATATTTCTAAATCGCTATGCTCAGCTTTTATAACCACAATAACAGCATGCCTCTTCATTTCTTGAGTAATCTGAGCGGAGCGCGTGCTATTATTACTTTCTGAAACAAACAAAAAGTTTTTAAAAATGCAGCAATGACCCCAAAAAGATATGTCCTCAAATACCTTACGCACCCTGTATGTATATATATATATAT
>NC_069004.1:35674168-35675163 GCF_001194135.2 Octopus bimaculoides
ATATATATATATATATATACACTTATATATAATTTCGTATATATAATGTTGAGAAAAGTGACATGGACGTGTTAGTAAATGCTTATGGCCGAAATATGACATCAGACTAAGATGAACCTTACCTCTGAAGTAATTTCACGAATCTTCTGTTGGGTCTCAGTGGCATTAATCTGTGAATATATGCTTTTGAATTCCTCATTTTTGTGCATTTCTAAATTCATTACATCGGCAACATCTGTAAAAGTAAATTTGGTGTCACCTGAATCGGTCAGCCGGAATTTAAAAGCATCATACAAACATTTAATAAATCCCCTCACATCCAAAGTACAAGAAACGAAATCACACACCTATACACATACCCACTCAAGAATTCTGTATTGAACTATTTTAAATAAATCCTTGATCCGGAATCTCTCATAGAGCATTTGTGGTGTATTTAATATTTATAATGGATCGAAGTGTACAAGGCGTTTAAATATGTGTCTGGTAAAAGATAGCACATTATTTCCGATTACCTCAGTTCGCGTAGTCGGCAAATGTATAACGAATAAAGCAAAAAGCGATGGTTGTCAGACGAACACATCTACATATATGACGTTCACGATTCTACACTCCTTATGTCGACATTTAAATGTCCTCCCACTTTCTTTAGGAGGACATAAGAGCACCATTAAGAATGAGGGAATGACTTACCTGCGACTGGTGTGGTTAATGATTGATCAGTGGTGGTAGCTGAGAATTCAGTGGTTGTGGATGGTGTTTCGCTGGTGGCAGAGAAGAGGTCAGTGGCAAAGGAGAGGTCAGTAGCAGAGGATGGTTGTTCAATGGTTGTTGATTGTTGTTCAGTGGTTGTTGATTGTTGTTCAGTGGTTGTTGATTGTTGTTCAGTGGTTGTCGGTTGTTGTTCAGTGGTTGTTAATTGTTGTTCAGTGGTTGTTGATTGTTGTTCAGTGGTTGTTGATTGTTGTTCAGTGGTTGTCGGTTGTTGTTCAGTG
>NC_069004.1:35675721-35676290 GCF_001194135.2 Octopus bimaculoides
GTTGTTCAGTGGTTGTTAATTGTTGTTCAGTGGTTGTTGATTGTTGTTCAGTGGTTGTTGATTGTTGTTCAGTGGTTGTCGGTTGTTGTTCAGTGGTTGTTAATTGTTTTTCAGTGGTTGTTGATTGTTGTTCAGTGGTTGTCGGTTGTTGTTCAGTGGTTGTTAATTGTTGTTCAGTGGTTGTCGGTTGTTGTTCAGTGGTTGTTGATTGTTGTTCAGTGGTTGCTGATTGTTGTTCAGTAGTTGTTAAGTGTTGTTCAGTGGTTGTTGATGTCTGTTCAGTGGTTGTGGATGGTTGTTGAATGGTTATTAATGTCTGTTCAGTGGCTGTTGATTGTTGTTCAGTGGTTGATGTTGGTTGCGCAGTGGTTGCTGATTGTTGTTCAGTGGTTGTTGATTGTTGTTCAGTGGTCGTTGGTTGTTGTTCAGTGGTCGTTGATGTCTGTTCAGTGGTTGTTGTTGGTTGTTCAGTGGTTGTTGTTGGTTGTTCAGTGGTTGTTGGTTGTTGTTCAATGGTCGTTGATTGTTGTTCAGTGGTTGTTGATTGTTGTTCAGTGGTTGATGATGGT
>NC_069004.1:35676300-35676695 GCF_001194135.2 Octopus bimaculoides
GTTCAGTGGTTGTTGTTGGTTGTTCAGTGGTTGTTGTTGGTTGTTCAGTGGTTGTTGGTTGTTGTTCAATGGTCGTTGATTGTTGTTCAGTGGTTGTTGATTGTTGTTCAGTGGTTGATGATGGTTGCGCAGTGGCTGTTGATTGTTGTTCAGTGGTTGTTGATGTCTGTTCAGTGGCTGTTGATTGTTGTTCAGTGGTTGATGATGGTTGCGCAGTGGTTGCTGATTGTTGTTCAGTGGTTGTTGATGTCTGTTCAGTGGTTGTTGGTTGTTGTTCAGTGGTTGTTGTTGGTTGTTCAGTGGTTGATGATGGTTGCGCAGTGGTTGCTGATTGTTGTTCAGTGGTTGTTGATGTCAGTTCAGTGGTTGTTGATTGTTGTTCAGTCGTTGTTGAT
>NC_069004.1:35676982-35677757 GCF_001194135.2 Octopus bimaculoides
TGTTGTTGATGGTTGTTCAGTGGTTGTTGATGTCTGTTCAGTTGTTGTTGATGTATGTTCACTGGTTGTTGATGGTTGTTCAGTGGTTGTTGATGTCTGTTCAGTGGTTGTTGATGTCTGTTCACTGGTTTTTGATGGTTGTTCAGTGGTTGTTGATGTCTGTTCAGTGGTTGTTGATGTCTGGTCACTGGTTGTTGATGGTTGTTCAGTGGTTGTTGATGTCTGTTCACTGGTTGTTGATGTTTGTTCAGTGGTTGTTGATTGTTGTTCAGTGGTTGTTGATGGCTGTTCAGTGGTTGTTGATGTCTGTTCAGTGCTTGTTGATGGTTGTTCAGTGGTTGTTGATGTCTGTTCAGTTGTTGTTGATGGTTGTTCAGTGGTTGTTGATGTCTGTTCAGTTGTTGTTGATGTCTGTTCAGTGGTTGTTGATGTCTGTTCACTGGTTGTTGATGTCTGTGCAGTGGTTGTTGATGGTGGTTCAGTGGTTGTTGATGGCTGTTCAGTGGTTGTTGATGGTTGTTCATTGGTTGTTGATGTCTGTTCAGTGGTTGTTGATGGCTGTTCAGTGTTTGGTGATGTCTGTTCAGTGATTGTTGGTTGTTGTTCAGTGGTTGTTGTTGGTTGTTCAGTGGTTGTTGTTGGTTGTTCAGTGGTTGTTGATGTCAGTTCAGTGGTTGTTGATTGTTGTTCAGTCGTTGTTGTTGGTTGTTCAGTGGTTGTTGTTGGTTGTTCAGTGGTTGTTGTTGGTTGTTCAGTGGTTGTTGTTGGTTGTTCA
>NC_069004.1:35679068-35680218 GCF_001194135.2 Octopus bimaculoides
TATATATATATATATATTACAAATATATGTATGTACTATACATCTTTATGTCTATACTGTTATAATATAATATATCACTTATTGCCTTACCTTGCCAATAAACTTTTGTTTTGTCTTTGATAACACCTGGTATTCGCAGAATAATTTTGAGTGTAATGTTGATTTGGATCAAGCCTTTAAATTCCTCCTCACTCTGATCAATTCGTCTTTGGAAATTTAGAAACATAAAGACAAGCAAACTACCATTTCTGAAAACAAGAAAAACGAAAAGTTAATGTTTTATAACAAGACACGAATATATTCTGTAAATATTTCTTTTTCCTTTCAAGAAGTTTTAATTTTAACCACAGAAATCACAAAATATTCCTTCTCAGAATTGTCGATCGCTACTCAACTTCTCTCACCAGAGATTACGTTTAGTTTCTGCAAAGAATAATTTCTCAGTATTCAAAACAAAAGCATTAAAAATCATATAAATATCTCCCCAGTGTTGATGCTTAGACCCTCAATATTCTTTCTTTTTATCTCTCCCTCTGCTTTGTTCTCTTCCAGTTTTTGTACCAATATGGAGAAACTAAATTTAGAAAGTGTTTCGATTTCCAACAAGTATTCTCTTTCAACTCTTGTCAACTATCGCCCTTTCAAATCTCTCGTAAAACATTGTAGACGTAATCAAATCGTAATTAACTATCACCGTTTCCCATTGACTCGTTCCTACATCCAATTCGAACTCATTTCAATTATGTAACAGCTTTTATGTAAGGTTTGTATATTTTTAATAAGTGTACAATCTGATGTTTTCATGTTGTGTATCTTCTGCTCGTTCATTCTACGTGTTGTTCTATTGCTTAATCAGAATAAATGATAATCATTTGTGTTTGTGATATTCCGTAAATTTGTTTACGTAGTTCATCGTATAACACGAGAAATTAATGTCCAACTGAGAGAGAGAGAGAGAGAGAGAGAGAGATAGAGAGAGAGAGAGAGACAGAGAGAGAGAGATAGATAGATAGAGAAAGTGTGTGTGTGTGTTTATCCCTTACCACTTGACAATCGATGTTGGTGTGTTTATGTTTCCGCAACCTAGCGTTTCGTCAAAAGAACTGATAAAATAAATCCCAGGTTTAACAAAAGAAGCAAGTACTGGGGT
>NC_069004.1:35680228-35681345 GCF_001194135.2 Octopus bimaculoides
GCGCGTGCATGATTTATTTTTTTGTTCTCCTAGCGTCTCAAGTCTAGGAAAATGTTCGTTCATTAAAGTTTCTGTCCAGCGTTCTATGACTATGTTTCTCGACATTTTTCAATGTCGAGAAGAAAATATATAATTTTAAAAAGGTTGAAACTGCCCCTAAAGGGCCAATTCCTACCTTGAAAACACAATAAAAAGAAAGTTTGGTGCTTCACACACCTTATATACAAAATTTCCAACAAAATATGGGCAATAAAAGGTCAAATAAACGTTTACCTTCGCAGCCGATGTGACAGCACGTCCGTGAGAAGAGATAGATAGATAGATAGATAGATAGATAGATAGATAGATAAAGTGATAGATAGATACATGCATACATACATTCATACATATGTACACACACATATATATGTTTATCATACACACAAGTAAACATTATTGCCTTACGAAAGGGAAACCTGTCGTTCCACTGACCTTAATTCGGTAACATTACTGCCAACATAATTGTCTTCAAGCTTACTGTCGTTTCTCATTGATTCATCAACCTAAAATTAATAAAAAGAAAACATTTACAAATCTAAAAATACTCTGAGATTTTCGAAGGGGCGGCAGAAATGATCAAAAATCTTCGACATAATAATACTGACTTTTATCTAAAGAAAACTTTTTCGATTCTTACAGCAAAATTGTGTAAAATCATAATACAAATAAATACATTTTTCACAAATCTTGATATCACTACAATTCCTCCGTTGCTTGCGAAAATTTCGGTACATTATCAATGGCAATAGCGAAGTGATGGCAGCACATTCGATGGATGCATATCTGCATATTTGATATAGAGTTGCACAAACGGACACTTGCAGAAAAACTCACATTCGTATACCCCACACACTTATGCATATACACAATATATACATAGTAGTGATAGTAAGCCAATAGTTACACTCTAGTCTTATCCACTTCGAGTTACACCGAAAATATTGTTTAATATTTATTTGCATACATATGCGCAAACACAAACAGAAAAATCCAAACACGTTCACACGGTGTAAACATATATATTTGTGCTATATATATATATATATATATATATATATATATGTTGACACCATGTGTG
>NC_069004.1:35681787-35682720 GCF_001194135.2 Octopus bimaculoides
GATATATATATATATATATGGGAGAATATACAAATAATAACAACAGACGAGGACAGGTGGTGTAAATAACAAAAGGATATATTAGTATGACGCTCGGGAATACAGAAAGTCTTTGACGTTTCGAGCATATATATGCATATATATATATATATATGTATGTATTTATTTATACACACAAACAAACAAACGTATTGCCGAATATGATTATGCGCATGTATTTTTGTTAATGTGTCCCGCTATGATTGTCCCGTAAATCCGAGTCATTAGTTTTGTTGACGTATAAAATCTTAATCCTCACATTGCAGACGAAAATATGTCAGTCCGAAACGAATACAACTTCCACTATCAGAAAGCATGCACTATAATAGATCAGCCCGGTTTAAATGACTTCTAGAATCTATCTCCAAAATTTGAGAGTAGCGAGAACAGGAAACGTCTAAGAGACGTCTATGACGTTAATGTGAATCTTACCTTTGTGGTGATTTCCTCAATTTTCTGCTGGGTCTCATTTGCGTCAAGGTTGGAATATATTCGTTTGTATTTTTCATCCAGGGACATTTCTAAGTTCATAACTACGTTAGTAACTGTGAAGGGAATTAAAAACAAGGTCAGGTTAGAAGGAAACCAATAATAACTATAAATCATTATACAAAAAGTTCTGCACAGAATCATAGAGGCAAAGAAGGGGACATTTCATAGGAAAATGGTCAGGAAACTTCGAGCACCAAACTCAAACTTAAAAGTCCAACGAAAGCACCGTTTGTTCAAATAAATGTTCATACTTCACAAGAAGATTCCGGATGGCATTACAGACAAGATGAATTTTGTCTCACTACACAGACTAATCTAGTATACATCATTATCTATCTATCTATCTATTTACTTCTCTCTCTTTCAAAATTCACTTGTATATATATATAAGTATATATATAT
>NC_069004.1:35683504-35684237 GCF_001194135.2 Octopus bimaculoides
GTGTATGGCACTTCAATTGTGGTTGTTGATGTCTGTTCAGTGGTTGTTGATTGTTGTTCAGTGGTTGTTGATGTATCTTCAGTGGTTGTTGATGTCTGTTCAGTGGTTGTCGATGTCTGTTCACTGGTTGTTGATATTTGTTCAGTGGTTGTTGATGGCTTTTCAGTGGTTGTTGATTGTTGTTCAGTGGTTGCTGATGTATGTTGAGTAGTTGTTGATGTCTGTTCAGTGGTTTTTGATGGTTGTACAGTGGTTGTTGATGTCTGTTCAGTGGTTGTTGATGGTTCTTCGGTGGTTGTCGATGTCTGTTCACTGGTTGTTGATGTTTGTTCAGTGGTTGTTGATTGTTGTTCAGTGGTTGTTGATGGCTGTTCAGTGGTTGTTGATTGTTGTTCAGCGGTTGCTGATGTCTGTTCAGTGGTTGTTGATGGTTGTTCAGTGGTTGTTGATGTCTGTTCAGTGGTTGTCGATGGTTGTTCAGCGGTTGTTGATGTCTGTTCAGTGGTTGTCGATGGTTGTTCAGTGGTTGTTGATTGTTGTTCAGTGGTTGTTGATGTCTGTTCAGTGGTTGTTGATGTCTGTTCACTTGTTGGTGATGTCTGTTCACTGGTTGTTGATGTTTGTTCATTGATTGTTGATTGTTGTTCAGTGGTTGTTGATGGTTGTTCAGTGGCTGTTGATTGCTGTTCAGTGGTTGTTGATGATTGTTCAGTGGTTGTTGATTGTTGTTCAG
>NC_069004.1:35685701-35686406 GCF_001194135.2 Octopus bimaculoides
ATATATATATTATGTATGTATATATATATATATATATATATATACGGTGAGTAAAAGAAATATACTCAGTCTAAAAAAGCTTTATCGAAAACCAGAACAGATATATTGTCACATAATGTGTGACAGCTTAACCGAAGGTTGCCTCTTCAAATTCTGCTGTGATCGACTGTGTGTAAAACAGGCAAAATTACACATTTACACGGATAATGATTCTCATCGCTTCGATTTAAATATGATAAGAAACGAAGGTACATCTGAGAGAGTATACGCAAGATTTTCTCATTGGAAAGATCTTATATAAGATATGTATTGCCCTCGGAAGCACCTTCAAATACTCAAGAAAGGATTTACGGCGCGTGAATGACTTATTTGAAGGAAGGAAATGACTTACAAGTGCCTGTTGTTGTCGTAAAGTCATCTGTGGTGGATGGAATATCACTTGATGTAGGCAAAGACACCGTGGAAGTGTATGGCACTTCAATTGTGGTTGTTGATGTCTGTTCAGTGGTTGTTGGTTGTTGTTCAGTGGTTGTTGATGTATCTTCAGTGGTTGTTGATGTCTGTTCAGTGGTTGTCGATGTCTGTTCACTGGTTGTTGATATTTGTTCAGTGGTTGTTGATGGCTTTTCAGTGGTTGTTGATTGTTGTTCAGTGTTTGTTGATTGTTGTTCAGTGGTTGTTGATGGTTGTTCAGTGGTTGTTGAT
>NC_069004.1:35687232-35687972 GCF_001194135.2 Octopus bimaculoides
ATGGCTGTTCAGTGGTTGTTGATGTCTGTTCAGTGGTTGTCGATGGCTGTTCAGTGGTTGTTGATGTTTGTTCAGTGGTTGTTGATTGTTGTTCAGTGTTTGTTGATTGTTGTTCAGTGATTGTTGATGTCTGTTCAGTGGTTGTTGATGGTTGTTCAGAGGTTGTTGATGTCTGTTCACTGGTTGTTGATGTTTGTTCAGTGGTTGTTGATTGTTGTTCACTGGTTGTTGATTGTTGTTCAGTTGTTGTTGATGTCTGTTCAGTGGTTGTCGATGGTTGTTCAGTGGCTGTTGATTGCTGTTCAGTGGTTGTTGATGATTGTTCAGTGGTTGATGTCTCTTCACTGGTTGTTGATGTTTGTTCAGTGTTTGTTGATTGTTGTTCAGTGTTTGTTGATTGTTGTTCAGTGTTTGTTGATTGTTGTTCAGTGGTTGTTGATGTCTGTGCAGTGATTGTTGATGGTTGTTCAGTGGTTGTTGATGTCTGTTCACTGGTTGTTGATGTTTGTTCAGTGGTTGTTGATTGTTGTTCAGTGGTTGTTGATGTCTGTTCAGTGGTTGTTGATGTTTGTTCAGTGGTTGTTGATTGTTGTTCAGTGTTTGTTGATTGTTGTTCAGTGGTTGTTGATGTCTGTTCAGTGTTTGTTGATTGTTGTTCAGTGTTTGTTGATTGTTGTTCAGTGGTTGTTGATGTCTGTTCACTGGTTGTTGATGTTTGTTCAGTGGTTGTTGATGGTTGT
>NC_069004.1:35690419-35692051 GCF_001194135.2 Octopus bimaculoides
TGTTCAGTGGTTGTTGGTTGTTGTTCAGTGGTTGTTGTTGGTTGTTCAGTGGTTGTTGATGGCTGTTCAGTTGTTGTTGATTGTTGTTCAGTGGTTGTTGATGGCTGTTCAGTGGTTGTTGGTTGTTGTTCAGTGGTTGTTGATGTCTGTTCAGTGGTTGTTGATTGTTGTTCAGTGGTTGTTGATGGCTGTTCAGTGGTTGTTGGTTGTTGTTCAGTGGTTGTTGATGTCATTTCAGTCGTTGTTGATGTCAGTTCAGTGGTTGATGATTGTTGCTCAGTGGTTGTTGTTGGTTGTTCAGTGGTTGTTGACGTCTGTTCAGTGGTTGTTGCTGGTTGCTCAGTGGTTGTTGATTGTTTCTCAGTGACTGTTGATGTCTGTTCAGCGGTTGTCGATGGTTGTGCAGTGGAAGACACCGTGGAAGTGGATGGCTCTTCACTTGTGCTTGATGGGGTTACATCCGTACTTCGATGTTCAATGGTGGTAGTGAATGATTCCAATGTAGTAGTTTGTTGATCAGTGGTTGTTGATTGTTCAGTAGTATATCGTGTATTTGGTTCCGCTTCAGTTGACGGGGTTCTTGTTGTCTTTGTAGATACTGAAAGAGAGAAAAAAGCAACGTTTAAATTTTGCTCTGTATTTTATCAGTTTAATGTATATATTTTTTTATCTATATATCGCTGTTTTTCTTTATCAGTTGAGACTAGATTTCTCTAAGCATGTCATTGATAGTGGAGACTTGCTACCGATGATGCTTATAGATTAGTAAGATTATTGTGAATACTGTTCTTGTTCAACAATAATAAATATGAACACAACAAACAGTATTGTGTGATCCTTCAGTTAAGTGTAAACTCGATATAGGTTTGTGAGATGGCTGAACCGTTAGAACGCCGGACATCAGGCTTAGAGGCATTTCGTCCATCTCTATGTTCTGAGCTCAAATTCCGCCGAGATCGACAATGCTTTTATCCTTTCGGGGACCGATAAAATAAATATCAGTCAGGTACTTTGACCGATGTAAAAGACATCGTCCCATCTTTAAAAACTGTTGGCCCTGAACCAAAATGTGAAATCATTACAACTATGCGTGTGTGTGTGTGTGTGTGTTTGTGTGTGTGTGTGTGTGTGTGTGTATACATACATACATACATACATACAATATGTAATGAAATCTAAACTCATTTTTCTTTCTTACCTAGATCGGCGTTTGATAAAAAAACAACGGCAGTGATCAAACTCCCAAAGCAGACAGCTACAAACAGGGAAATTAGGAAAAGAAACAATAAATTTCTTTTGCATGACCATTTCTTGATTCTTGTGTGATAGTCAGAACTGTCTGCAAGACTGGCATCATCATTTCCAATCCAATTGGTAGTTGGATCGTTAAATATATACGGCCAATATGGCGTCAATCTGGTCGCGACATTTCTGTGTGCGTTGTCCCGGTTTTCAAAATCTTCACTGTCAAGTTGTCTTTCCTGGAAAATAAAGTATACGAAATAACGAATAAATATTCATTTTACAAAATCTCGACATACATACATATATCTATGTATGTATGTATGTATGTATGTATGTATGTATGTATGTATGTATGTATGCATATATATATATATATATATATATATA
>NC_069004.1:35692938-35693813 GCF_001194135.2 Octopus bimaculoides
GCAAATTTTAGAGGTAATACTTGATAATTGCAAGCACCTGTACATGCCAGATAGTGGCCGAGGTGAAAGAATAAATTAAAAATGTAAAATTAAAACAGAACACGTATACCGCGGAATCCTTTGTGTTCTGTTTTAATTTTACATTTTTAATTTTTTAATTTATATATATATATATATATATATATGCATACACATACTTATATATATATATATATACACACACACATATATGTATGAATATACACATATATACACACACACATATATATGCATGAATATATACATATATACATATACATTTATATATGTTTGTGTGTGTGTGTGTGTGTATAATCGATTCGGTCGGCTAAAATTCTTCAAGGCTGCAAGGATAAAAGATAGACGTAGCTGTGTCGTAAGAGGTTTGCTTCCCAACCACATCGTTCCAGGTTCAATCCCGCAGCGTGGCACCTCGCGCAAGTATATTCTCGGGTTAACCAAAGCCCAGTTAGTGGATTTGTCAGACGGAGACTGAAAGAAGCCGGTCTTATGTATGTATGTATATATGTATGTGTGTGTGTGTGTATGTGTGCTTGTGTGTGTGTGTGTGTGTGTGTGTGTGCCTTTGCGTCTGTGTTTGTCCCCGCCATCACTTGACAACCGCTGTTGGAGTGTTTACGTCCCTGTAACTTAGAGGATTGGTAAAAAGAGATAGATAGAATAAGTACCAGGCTTCATACGAAAATAAGTACAATTCGTTTGACTAAAAATTCTGCAAGGCGGTGCCCCAGCACGGCCGCGGTCTGACGATTGAAACAAAAGATAAACGATAAAAAAATGCATGCTACATACATAATACATACAAACATACATACCTCCATACATAAATACATGCA
>NC_069004.1:35694973-35695420 GCF_001194135.2 Octopus bimaculoides
TGTGTGTGTGTGTGTGTGTGTGTGTGTGTGTGTGTGTGTGTGTGTGTGTGTGTGTGTGTGTGTGTATATGTGACAAGCTTTAGAATTTTCAGTCGATGTATATTGGCCATTCTATATATCTGTATTTTTATTCGCAAATATATTTTTCACCATCTGTGTTTTTTATACATGTATACTTTATGTGTTTAAAAGCCATGGTAATATTTATATATGATCAAATGCTTGGAGGTATGGCGTTATATAAAAATCGTTGACTCGAATTTGATGTTTGTTCTATGATCAATGTTTTTTTTTCTCTGTCTCGATTACATTTGAGCACTTCTTTTTTGCAGTCCTATAAACCCTTCTGTTTCCATAAAAAGAGACAAAAATTATTTCTTGTCGTATACATACATACATACATACATATATATATATATATATCTATATATATATATATATATATAT
>NC_069004.1:35696281-35698818 GCF_001194135.2 Octopus bimaculoides
ATATATATATATATATATATATATATATATATATATACAGATAACACAAATTGCTAGCATTCGAAAAACGGTTTTATTTACCTCTGGGCTGTATCTCGGCATCTTCAAAGTGTCTATGTATGTATTCTTGTTCGTTAATTATATACTTGTTACCAATCAATATGTTCTCATAAACCTTCTCACTTCATATCATTGCATTTAAAAGCTGAGAAAGTTCAAGTCCATGTATTTGCGTCGAATATCATTGTAAGGCCCTTGCAACATATATATTAACATATAAATGCAAATATGTATTATGTACGTACGTACGTATGTATGTATGTATGTATGTATGTATGTATGTATGTACGTATGTATGTATGTATGTATGTATGTATGTATGTATGTATGCAACCGTCGTATTATAAATCTCAGTTGAGTGATTTCGAGACACCGCAACACATAAAATCCGTCATTTTGAATTTTACCTTTTCGTATTTTTGTTGTCGTTATTAATTATTATTATTATTATTATTATTATTATTATGATTATTATTATTATTATTATTATTATTATTATTACTATTACTGAATGTGGTTTTTTGTTTTCTTGTTTTTGCTTCGTTTTCTTTTTTTTATATATATATTTCTGTTAATTCTCGTTCGTGTTTTAATAAATAACAGGGAGAGTGTTCTTCGCGATTTTTTCCTGTCCGTCTTTCTGAGATCTGGCTTTGAGAATGAATGTCATCCGAGCGCACATCGGCAATGCCCTTGTCACTGCTACTGCTACTGCTGCTGCTGCTGTTGATATTTTTTGTTTCTTGTTTGTTCTTACCTGTTGTTGTTGTTGTTGTTGTTGTTGCTTTAGCCGTGTTACTGTTTTGTTATTGCTATTGTTGTTCAACTTGTTCCTTGTGAAATAATTAAATCATTGCTCTCTGTCTTATTCATACATTTCCTCTGTCTCTCCTTTTCAGACTATCCCCTTCATCTCCACCCACCTCTCTTTACATATCTTTGCAATAATAATAATGATAATAATAGTAATAATAATAATAATAATAATAATAATAATAATAATAATAATAATAATAATAACAACAACAACAAAAGCTCGAACGGACAAGAAGTTAGAAAACAATAGACCGGATATAATCATAGATAAGGAAAGCGAAGTTGCTTAGTAATCATGCCTGTTTGATTCCAGGATCGTAAAGAAAGGGCGAAAAACAAAGAAAATACAATCCCTTAAAATTTGAAATCGGACGAATTTGGAGTATGAGAACAGAAAAGGTCGTTCCTATAACAATTGGTGCGTTGGGAAGAGTAAGCAAAGAAGGAGATTGGAATAGAATCATACCGGCAGAGCTCCTACACAGGGACAGGAAGGGATATCAGGAGGGTTCTAAGCATTCGAAAAACTGCTGAAAACTTGTGCATACCTAAGGTTACAGGTAATAAACCCATACCCGCATAAATCCTACCAAGATTAAGACCGAATCTTATTATTATTATTATTATTAGCTTGACTCAGAATGGTTTCAAATTTTGGCGCAAGGCCAGCAACTTCATCTATTTAAAATACCAGCAATTATAATACTAGAGTTTGTAGGAGCGTTAAGAATGACCAAAAAAAAGGAACTGAAAACTATTTCAGAATTATCCCTGGCTTGCTATCCCTGCAAGAAGTGCAAAAGATTGTTTTAACTGATACATTATACATATTGAGAAGCGCATTATCGCTTTGAGAACGATTATCATCCGTTTAAATAATTTTTTTCTACTTAACTTTATTTGATTTTGTAAATTAATAATCAACTGTATTTATTTTAATGGGTTCAGAATGTATACAGTGAGTTTCTTTGCTCTAGGTGTCGGGAAGACATTCAGCGGCAAGTGGAAACAAAATTGAAAGAAGAAAAGCTCATAGTAATAATAATCCTTTCTACTAAGTCACAAGGTGTGAAATTTTGGGGGATGAGGGGGATAGTCGATTACATAGACCTTATTTCATCGAACCCGAAAGGGTGAAGGGCAAAGTCGATCCCGGCGGAATTTGAACTGAAAGAAACGTAAAGAAGGACGAAATGCCGCTAAGCATTACACCCGACGTGCTAACGATTCTACCAGCTTGTAGTCTTAATAATAATAATAATGATAATAATAATAATAATAATAATAATAATAATAATAATAATAATAATAATAATAATAATAATAATAATAATAAAAAAACATCGGAAATAAAGAGAAAAAAACATCGGAAATAAGGAGAAAAAACATCGGAAATAAAGAAAAAAAACATCGGAAATAAAGACATCGCATTGAGCCAAAAAATAGCTGACAAAGGGTTGGATTATATCCGAGTAAGTAATACTCATTGAAATTTATTTCTATCTTTCCAAATATAATGATGTATTTTAACTTGATACCTCCACTACCCGCACAGCGATCGTAAACACACGTGTTACATCAAAATCAAACCATCTTCGAACCCCAAAACACCATGTACAAAAAAATTACAAACAGATTAAATAACACCGGTATTATTACAC
>NC_069004.1:35702360-35709072 GCF_001194135.2 Octopus bimaculoides
TGACAACGTTTCTCTAAAAGAAATGGAAAAACTTTCAAAATACAAAGACCTGGAAATAAGGATAACTCGAATGTGGAGTCTAAAAACAGAAACAATTCCTATCATAGTAGGTGCCTTAGGTATAATAAAAAAAATATTCAGACAAATACATAACAAAAACACCAGGACTTACAAATATATATAACATACAGAAAATTGCACTACTGGGTACTGCACACATTCTACGCAAAACACTTTCAATACAGTAAACATAAGAGCACCACAGCAAACCACAGCACATACCCAAGGCGCACAGAGCTGCGCTCGGTAGTGAAGTGAAAGCACGTTATAATAATAATAATAATAATAATAATGATGATGATTGAACTTAACAGACCAGGGTATCGTTACAAAATTGGTGACAAGAAAATAATCTATTTTATATGGATGACTTAAAACTGCATGGCAAAGACGATAATTAACTATTACGTACTGTGAAAGCATTCAGTGATGATATGGGTTTGGAATTTGGTCTTGATAAATGTGCCAAGGCCACTTTCCAGAAAGGGAAATTGAAGACTTCACATTCAGTGGTATTAGAATATTGACACAGTTATAAAAGAACTAGAGCAGGAACAAACTTACAAAAACCTCAGAATAAATTAGGGCTCTGGCATTTAGCATGCAAGCATGAGAGGAAGGAGTGTCACAGAAGAGTTCGAGCAGTCTTAAAATCCGAGTTTAATGTACGTAACAAAGTGTTGGCTATAGATTTCTTGGTGGTTCCAGTTGTTATTTACAGTTTCAATGTGTTAAATTGGAACATGAGTGAAATGCAGATTAACAGGAAAATACGTAAGCTGCTGACTTGCAATAAGATGCACCACCC
The DNA here is from genome assembly GCF_001194135.2 of Octopus bimaculoides. Taxonomy (NCBI): domain Eukaryota; kingdom Metazoa; phylum Mollusca; class Cephalopoda; order Octopoda; family Octopodidae; genus Octopus; species Octopus bimaculoides. The sequence goes on from NC_069004.1 coordinate 35,703,229, forward strand.
AGGGGCAGACGCTAATCGTCTTTACCTTTCCAGAGCTCAAGGAGGTCGAGGCTTGACCCACTTTGAAATCTCTTACAAAACCACCACGACTGGACTGGCAAAATATCTTGAAACATCTAATGATTGGATGCTAAAATTCGCTGAAAACCGCAAGAAGCAGAAGAAGCTTCATTCCGTCATGAAGGAGAGCAAAGAATTTGCTAGTGAGTTTATGCATAAATACCCAGGTTGAACAGCAAGATGGAAGTGCAGTGACTGTAATTGAAAAGAAGGTGAAATCAATAGCAAAGCAAAATGCGTTTGAACAATTGGCTGACAGGTGAGAACAAAAACCTCTGCATGGCAAATATATGGCCCGTAGCAAACAAGCTGATGTAGACCAGAAGTACACGCATCAGTGGCTACGGAGCTCAGAGCTAAAGGCAGAAGGCGAAGGTTTTATCTTGGCTGTTCAAGATCAGAGCTTATTGACCTGGAACTATCAAAACTGGAGTAGACCCAAAGTGCCGATGCTGCAACGACGAGATTGAAACTGGAGCACCTAATCTCTGGGTGTAAGGTTTTAGTACTTGTAGAGTACAAATCAAGACAAAGTTAGTCAATATCTACAGCGGATAATACGTCGGCATTATAAAATCAAAACCGCTGACAAATGGTACAAGCACCACCCTGAGGCTGTAACAGAGGGAGGAAATGTAACGATTCTTTGGTGTTTTCCTGTATGTACAGACCGGGCCACCAAAGCTAATAAACTGAATATTGTCGTGAAAGACCAAAAACAATAAAGTCTGTTTATTGATTGACATGAGCATTCCATGTGACCATAATATCTCGGCAGAAGAATTTGGAAAGTGATTGTAGGAACACTTGGAATGATCAAAAAGGGAACTGGAAATTATTTGAGAATGATCCCTGGCTTATCCGTACAAGAAGTGCAAAAGATTGTTTTAACTGGTACGTCAAACATATTAAGAAGAACATTGTCGCTATGAATTTTCTTTCCCTTTTTCCTTTGCTTTCCTTTTTTATTTCATTTTTCTGTTTTCTGTTTTCTATTTCTTCTGTTTTCCTTTTTTCTTTCTTTCTTTTCCCTTTTTTCTATCACATAAGTTGACTTTGTAAATGAACAATCTGGTGTGTTTATTTTAAAAACCTACAAATGCATACAGTAAGTTTCTTTACCTTACGTATCGGGAAAACACACAGCAAGAAATGGAAAAAATTGTAAGAACAAAATAATAATAATAATTTCCAATTATTGCTGGCACAAGGCCAGCAATTTCGCTCAAGAAAATGATTTGGTTTATAGTACAGATCCATCAGGACTAATGGAAAAGTTAGGCATAAGTTACAGCCCTGATGAAGAATGGCGACTCTTTATTGACTCTTCAAAGAAATATATTAAAGCCATTGTGCTGTAATAAATATGCTTCCATCCATGTCGAACATTCAGTGATCATGAAGGAAGCATATAAAAATTTGGTGTCACTCTTACAGAAGATTAAATTCAAAGATCACAACTGGAAGATTTGCGAAGACTTGAAAATAATTTGTATGTTGCTTAGACAACAGTTATGTTACTCAAAATTACCTTTTTTTCTTGTGTGAATGGGAAAGTAGAGCCAGAGTCTCTATTAACGCTTATACGAAGGACAAAGAATATCGTTCGAGAAAGTTTGGTTCATCTGTAAATGGTTCTTTTTCCTCCTCTACAAATAAAACTTGGCCTCATGAAGCAATTCGTAAAAACTTTGCCACAAGATGAAGAGGGCTTCTAGTTTTTGTGTACCTTGTTTTCTGCTCTATCAGACGCCAAGATGGAAGAGGATGTATTTGAAGGACCAGATACTCGTCGAGGGTAAACATTTTGAAAACTGTCTTAGTTCACCGAAATGTAGAATGTACGATGATGCAGATCAGGTTTTGGCTTACATTGTACCAGAATGTTCACAGTTGGCTCAGAATACATACGAAAAATATAAACGTGATTAAGATAGCTGCATCAGTACGTTGGAAATAAGTCATAACCATTTTGTGGTCATAGCCGTCGAAAACAAGGGAGTGTGATTGTTATGAAATGTTCCCATACAAACTGAAAAAGAACAAAACACAACAGGCCGGATATAGTAGTCGTTGGTAAGAAGAAATCATGCATTGTAATAGTCGTGGCATTCCTACTTGACACCTGAGTAATAAAAAAAGGAAAAAGAAAAATGAAAACGTAAAATAGCCAAGTGAGGGAACGGAGAATTGAACTATAGTCTTGATGTTGTTTATTATTATTGTGACCTTGAGAATGGTGACATAAAAACTAGAGAACAAACCTTGAAAAACTTGATCTTAAATGGGAATATGTGTAGTATAGGAAACATGTTTACTACTTTTAGCAAGAATTGTCTGGAATGTTCTCAATGCAAAGTAAGAACAAATATTTTGTATTTTTAAATACAAAATGATTTTCGTCCCGCACCACGATAGAAAGGATTATAAAACTGAGCACAATACCAATTCTGTGGAACGAGGGAGCAGAATGCTGGTAATGATGGTGATAATTGTAGTGGTGATGATGATGATGATGACGATCCTTTGAAATTTTATTAAATTTCTTCCAACCACTCGAATTTATTTAAATTTCCACCGGATTATTTTCAAAATTAGTTTTGCATACTAATGACGAAAATCACAATAATTTATTTCTAAAAATTAATAAAATGTTACAAGCATCTAAAATTGATTGTAAGTCGTGACTGCTTGTTTCCATAGGAACAGCATACACGAAACCTTTACATGGTCTTTCAACCTGCTAGAAATAGCAACCAAGCTAACGATTGTGCCACCTCACCAACTGATTCTAATGCCAATAATTTTTTTAAAAAGGGCTTTTGTTGAATCGAAGATGTAGTTGGGACTTTATTTTTCAAATTCTGAACGGGATTCATAAAGTTGGCTTTGCCGGTATTTGAACTCAGAATCTAAACAAAGCCGAAGCAAACAAGTATTTTCCGACGCTTTAACGGTTCTGCCACTCCAGATGGCAATGACATTGGTGAAAACAATTATTCACAAATTCTCACCGAATGATTAGGTGTGGTGGGAAAGGAAAAAGCACAACGATGTCACTAATTAAAAAGATACTACAACTGCTCTCACAAGTTTTAGCAATAGTGGTGGTGGTGGCGGTGGTGGCGGTGGTGGTGGTGGTGGCAGTGGTGGTGGTGGTGGGGGTCGTGGTGGTGGTCGTCGTTGTTGTTGTCGTGGTAAGGTTAATCGCAGTCGTTGTGGTGGTGGTATTGTACGTGGCAGTAGAGGTGGCGGTAGTAGCGTGATCATGTAGATAGCAGCAGCAGCAGCAGTAGCAGTAGATAACGAGTAAACAGATCCGGTAATTAATGATAAAATTGGTCGCAAGTTGCGTATAAACTGTTTCAAGTTGTATAGAAATCATTTCAAGCTATTCTCTATTACAGAATATCTTTCTCTCGTCTGTTATCAATCTTATATATTGCTCTTATATACGATATCATCATGGACAGCAAATGAGGGATCAGGTGGCTTGATTTCTATCCTGAGATTTCACCAGTGATTGAGTATTCTGTTTTACTGTCCACAAACACACGGCTTCTAAACCCATTAATTATTACGATTTAAAAGCATTTTTTGCATATGTAACATATTCTTGACAATCGGTTCCATTAATAAGCTTACTTTTATAACTAATTAGTTAATCGGATTAACTCAAGACATTAGCAGTTGTGTGTTTATAAGCTGATATAGATGTCTCTGAGTTAGCCAGGTGGATACATGAATAGCAGAGGCGGAAGGACAGAGAAGCGTGTTATACCGCAAAATAGAAGAACTTGGACATTCTCTGGTTCCGTTAATGGTACTCAACATTCGATAGAGCGATGCAGTTCGAAAACTGCCAAAACCGCTGTGAGCTTCAGTTGATAACTCATGAAGCGAGTATTCGAGAAGATCACGGAACACATATGTAAGAGGGCATTTTCTCGTGCAAATTCAATCAAGTGCGACTCGAATCTGGTCAACCGCAAATATTACTTAACTTTTCACATGAAATCATATATAGGTAGCTAGCTTGATAGATAGATAGATAGATAGATAGATAGATAGATAGATAGATAGATAATGTGTCTGCTTGTCTGTCGATCTACCTATCTTTCAATCTATCTATCTATCTATCTATCTATCTATCTGTTTTCTGCTTCTCTGTGTGAGTGTGTATATATATATATATATATATATATATATATAAAGTGTAGTATATTGCCACTTAAGTGTGGCTGACCCCTAGGGGTGGATGTTACTGTTGCTTTTAGCCCCAGGAGGACATATATATATATATATATATATATATATATATATATATATATATTTGTATGTATGTATATATTGTTTGTTTTAATGTTTAATTATAATCAGTGATTCTCGACCGTTTTTTTTGGTTATGCCCCCGCCTGGATTCTTATTTCACTCGTATGACCTCCAATAGCCATTCGATGTTTTTTTTTTAAAGAACACAGGATCAAGTCAAACCGATTCGCAGAATATGCACTTTTTAAAAAGAAGTAAAAAATCTGAAAATTGGCTATCAGTATTATTGCTATGAAAGTATGATATTGCAGAGACAAAAATTGGAGTTTTATATGCCTCCTTTTTTCAGGAATAGCTTTAAGTATTGTTGAACAATCAACGGCGTTGGAGAGTATAAAGATTAAAGTTTCAGTTGAGCAAAAGTTTGCTGACTTGAAACACTGAAAGCCATTGGAAAACAAATACCTATATCACGACGATTTGCGCCGGATATCAAATTGCTGACATTATGACTGCTGCTCGATACACTGTGAACGCTGCAAAGGTTGTAAGACGTGACGTGGACATCATGGAAACCAAGTTGCCCCAAACTCTGATGGTCTTTGGGTGTGTCTCCTGTGATGGTGACGTCATGCTGTTCCATATCTTTGAAAAAGGCCAAAGGCTTACTTCAGATGGTTACGTGACGATACTGGAGACTGCATTGAAACCCTGACTGGGGATTCTTACTGCTGGAAGGCCACGTTTGGCAGCAGAATTCGGATCTAACCATACCTTGAGAAAGAGTCAGAAATGTTTTTTGGAGATTTATCAGGTCCGTTTTCATGCCGCCTAATTTTCCCGATCGTAATCCGATGGATTACTATGCGTGGGGCATTTAAAAACGATACCAACTGCTGTGTTTGCAACACCAAGGCCGAGTCGGTTGCGAAAATCAAGGAGGTGTTCGAAGATCTTCCCGGCGACACAATGAGGAACGCATGCGCCAGGTTCCGGAACCGTCTCGAGGTTGAGTGTGGTAACTTTGAGTAAACTGCTATCTCTTAGCCATAATCCAATTGATATCTGTTGCTCTTTTAAAATGCCCTTAGTTTAGGTTAGGATAATGTGGTTTTCTATACCTTGTATGCAAACTTTAACCTGAACACTCTTTATATGTCGATCATATTACAATCAAAACTTCTTGAACCGTTTACATAATTTGACTGTGGCTCTGACAGCTTGGAGCTATAATCTTTTAGTAAGAGAAGTTCTTTCTGGTTTTATGAAGCCTATCCTCTCAAAGTTGGTAGTGAGACGGTTAGTCACGTAGCCAAGTGCACCAATAATCGTGCCGATGGCTTAACAGATGTTAGAATACATCGCTGTGTATGTATATATGTATGTATATATGTATGTATGTGTTTGCATGTGGAGAAAGAAAGGGGGGATGAGCAAGGGAGAGAAGGAGAGATAGATAGATAGATAGATAGATAGATAGATAGATAGATAGATAGATAGATAGATAGATAG
>NC_069004.1:35713839-35714449 GCF_001194135.2 Octopus bimaculoides
TATATATATATATATATATATATATATATATATATAAATATAGATGGATGGATAGATAAATAAAACTTACTTGGAAAACTATGCGTGGCGTTAAATCATGTAATAATATAATAATATAAATAATATATATATATTTGGTTTTTTGAAGCACCACACAAATAATTCTCTTAGAAAACCATAGATCAGGTTTCTGAAGCAAAGAATATAAAGGGACGCAGGCGCTGCCCTTCCCTGTCTTAGCGAAATATATGTATTTATATAATATACGATTATTATTTACAATGGTTAAAGTAGTGTCATATGTTGTAACGGCATTCTTGTTAGCTGAGTCTGCTCAAAGTTGCAGTATCTCTACTTACGACCACAATGCCGTTGGAAATAGCAGACGGGTTACACCTCCTTTCCTTCGACCCGTCGAAGTTATACAGGAAATGTCACTGTTTCTTGGATAATTTTAATGAGAAATAATTTTGCTTTATTAATCACCGGACAAAATGGCGAGGAATAAATGTTGACTTTTTACCCTTCTTATTTTCCAAATAACCGAGTAGAAGATCTACAAACTCATGTAATGTTGAAATGATTCAACCGAGGCCCCCTAATATATATA
>NC_069004.1:35714459-35715696 GCF_001194135.2 Octopus bimaculoides
TTTGGAATGTAGATAAAGAAAACAAAGTCAGATTTTAAACCTGAGAAAGTCTTGCATAGTTTTACTGTTCCGCTTACAGATTGTATTTGTGACGTGCGAATCAGTTGATTGATTTCTTTTTCTGAAAATCCAAGCTTATCCAGATTGACAATGCTCCAATTATCATTGTTATAAATGTAAATTTGTAATCCGGATATAGAAGCTGGACGTTTCGAAGTAGTTGTCTTTAGTTTATCTTTTTTCTCTTTGATTTCCAAAGAGATATTCACATCAGCAGGACACTTTACCTCTTTGATAGTACATACTTTTCCCGGTCTGTCCCAAACAACAATATCCGGCCCGTTATGCTTACACTTGACAGATGTGTTGATGCGAATGTTCCAGCAGTATCCTTTGTATTGATATGTGTGTACGAATTTAATAAGGAGATTCTCCATATTTATTCTAGTACAGTCTTTTTTTCTTTTCCGAATGACATTGTATATTGTTCTTGCGACAGCGTCATGCCACATAAGGTGACATTTTGGGGAAACTGCTAATCATATGTGTGATATCTTCCCCATAAATTTACGGTTGCATCTTGGAACTCCAAGGGCTTCACTGTCTCTCTTGATTAGGTATTTGGTAGCAGTCTCCTGTTCTTGGATTGCAAATGCATAACCTTCGAAATGTGATGTGATGTAGCGGTCACGAGTCCAAGAAAGGCTTCGCTTCATCTTAATGTCACTATTTTCTTCAAGTCTTCAAGAAACATACCTATGCATGATATTTTTGATATGCTGAGCGTTTCTCTACCAGGTCTTCTTTGTGGTATGCTAGTCCGACTGATTTCAGGTTGTATGGAAGGTCATCAGGTACAGAGTACTTCCTGAGGAACTCACTTCTATCACATAAGATATTGTTTTCTACACTTTTCGGAACTAAGTGCATTTATTTTTGTTGCTGTTGTTTAGCAAGTGCAGTCTCAAAGAGACTATGTGATATTCGAAGGCTGTCTGCATCGATCACAAGCCCGTACTTCCTTTCTCTCTTCCGAGATAGAACTTCTCAATATCATTATTTTTGTGGAGTTTTCTTATAGATGTTAGAATCTTGTAGGTTTTAATGTTTATGGAGAGGATTGCTTCTACAGACCACTCAGGTATCCCAAATGTTGGAATCAGCACTGGTACTGCCAAATGCATTGTAGATAGTGTTCTTGCAGTTTATGGCAATTCTACAGTTTTTCATCCAGTGG
>NC_069004.1:35715796-35719782 GCF_001194135.2 Octopus bimaculoides
CGTTGTTACTGTTGTTGTTGGTTCTTCCGTTGTTATTGTTGTTGTTGGTTTTTCAGTTGCTTTTTTTGTTGTTTGTGCGTTTGTCGTTGTTATTTGTTCTGTTGTTTGTACGTCTTGCACAGTTGTTGTAGCTGGTGCATTTGGTTTCGTTGGTTGTTTAGTTGTTGTTCTTGTCTTTGTACATATCGTTGAATTGTCTGTTCCTGGAAGAGGGAAATATTCAGAAAGTTAATTGTTATATTTTTGTCTCTAGTTTTGCGTTGTTCCTCTCTATTTATTTTACTATTCTCTGCGATAATTCAACCTTTTGTATCGTTGCTTTATATCCTCTTGCGTACCTATACCCTGTGGGAGAACTTTCTAGCCGGGACTGTTTCGAGTTTGTTTTATTTTCATATATACGTATATATATATATATGTGTGTGTGTGTGTGTGTGTGTGTGTGTGTGTGTATGTGTGCTTGTGTACGTGCTTTTTTATGTGCGTGTGTGCGTCTTTGTGTGTGTGTGTTTGCTTGTATGTGGAGATTTATAGCTAAATATAGATAGTATACATTCATATACATAGACAGACAGAGAAACAAATAGATAGATAAATAGATAGACAGACAGACAGACAGACAAGCAAACGGACAGACAGACAGGCAGATTTGCAGTCGGAACATAAATGTAATTTCTAAGTTCACCATGCAAAAACGCTACTGAAGCTTATGTCATGACGTCAGAATGCTTACTGATCAACTTGTATGAACCGAAAATCTGTTTTTCGCTCTTTCACTTGTTCATGAGGCCAGGCAATGCAAGTGAACCGAGAAGCTGTGATTATCCTCTTTTTTGACAGTTAGGGCATCATCTACATCCATTTTCTTCCCACTTGCACAAATACACTCGCACAAAAATGGTTCATACACACGTCTATATACGCACATGCACAAGAAAAAAATAGGGCTAACGGTAAAATACAGAAAAATGTATTAAAAAGTATTAAAAAATAAGCAATAAGAATAAAAAGTAAAGGAGTAAATATGCTTTTTATTCTTATTGCTTTGTAATTCATCTTTAGATCAAAAATAAATTCATAATATTTAGTTTGATATGGTTTGTGTTTTGGCTTGTCTTTTTCAACATGTCTTTCAACTTACCTTCCCAAACTATACAGGATTTCTCCACCAATAATGTCGGAATCTTTTTCAGGCTTTGTATTACAACGTCTTCCGTTGCTACGTTTGGGATTTCTCTGATCCCTTGTATCTTACTTTCAAATTCTAACTTCGTCTTCGCCAAAATACTGCCATTACTGTGGAAATAAAAACGAAATTAAATTATATTTGATATGGAAATAGTTTTAATTGTTACTTTTGTTTTTGCTCATGTTTTTTCAGGTGTTAATTTAAACCGGTTTTGCTCTTCGTCACCATTGCAACACAGAAAAGTGAAGCTCTGGATGGACACATAAAAAAGCGATTGGTTGAATATGCATGGACATGCAAGATCTGAGATAACACTCTCCTGCCAAAGACCATCAAGCTACCCTAGACGTGTACCCCATTTGTAGAGGCAGAAGTGAAAGGAGCTTAATTCCACTTGTCTAATTACAATAGTGACCTGAGATAAATAAATACAGTTGTTATATGCAATATGGATGAAGTAATAATATCTTCTGTATGGCATGAATATGTGCAAGTACCGAAATTTAGTTTACACATGGATCTGCGTTTTTTTTTAATCATGCCCCAGGGATTTGTTTTATTGTTTTTTTTTATTTTCTGTCCCAAAATTTTGGTTATTCCCTATTTCCAGATCTAAATATCTGGATACTTTCTCAACTTCCTTTAGAAATATATAATCATAATGGCGATACGATAAGGAGGCACTTGTTAACAATGTCTAATTGATTAATCTTGATCTTTTTGTATGGAGTAATATGTCCCAGATTATGGTTGATTTGTCAATTTCTAGGACGTTTCATTAATTCCAGTGTAAGTAAACTCAGATACTTTTATGCATGCAGATGTATTTCCTCTTGATTTAAACTGGACAACCAAAAGCGGACTCCCATATATTCTACTTTTACATTTATTTTTAATGTATCTTTGGTAGTTTCAACTTCCTCTGTCATGGCCAGTGCGACGATCACATGCTACACACCTTCCTTTCAAGCACTGCTGTAAACAGTGGAAGTGAACTAGAACATAAAAACTTTGTACACACACACAGCAGTATGCAAGGTCAATGTGTGCCAAGGGGCTTTATTCTGCATGCTTTAGCTTCGTTACTATGGCAATAGTTCAAGTACTCATTGATCAGACCTCATATGTTGGGCTTCGTATATTTGTACCCTAGTGTCACTTTGATGGCTATGGAAAGCTTTTCCAAAGTCAATAAACAGCATGCACAAAGATGAGTTTCATTCATGGGATTGTTCGAGTACTTAGCGTATTACAAAAATATAGTCGATACATGATTTTCCTTTCCTGAATCCAACTTGCTCTTGGCGATGTAATTGGTCTCCTGCTGCTGTGATGCGCTGTAACATGATATGGCTGAATATTTTACTGGTGATTGATTATAGAGTGATTCCTCTCCAATAATTACAGTCTTTTCTTGGTAATTTCTCAATGAGTCCTTTTTTTCCAGCTGGTCGGTATTTTCTCATTGGTTCGGATATTTTGCAAAATTTTTGGGAATAATAATTGGTAATATTTTGATCCCTGCTTTAAGCATTTCAACTGAAACTCCATCTAATCTTGGTGATTTTTCCATTTTTTAATTTACGGATAACTTTGGAAGATTCTCAGACACTGGGTTCCCACAAATTAGTCAACATTATTCATTTATTGTATTTAAACTTCGAATATCACGTTATACACAACACCAAATTGACAGATTCGTTCGAAATCAAAACCGTAGTCACCCAAGGATGCGTGTTATCACGGATCATATTTTCCTTGGCAGTGAATTGGTTGTTCAAAGAACGACAGAAGAATATAAAGGAGGTATAGAATGGAACACAACTCAACTAGAAGATTTGGATTATACAGACGACATTTGTTTGTTCTCATTCACGCCTCAAGATTTACACGATCAATCAGAAGTCTTAGTCAAATAGCCAACACGCTAGGTCTCAAAATCAACGAGAAGAAAACGTACGTTCTGTAAAAATATAACAGATGCTGACCATGTAACTTTGAACGGTAAACCGATCGCAAATGTTGGCGAATTTAACTATCTAGGCAGCAAATTAACAATGGATGGAAACTGCATTCGTGAAATAAATACAAGAATCAGCAAAGCCAAGCAATCATTCGATATGTTAAACTCAATATGGAAATCATCAATACTCAGGAAGAGTACCATAATACGATATTACAAGAGCAACATACTTAGCACCCTCCTCTATGAATCCAAATGCTGGAAAACAACCAAAAGTATTGAAAAGAAATTGGAGGTGTTTCAAAATAAATGTTTAGGAAAAAATTTTGATGGTCTACTGGCCAAATATGATCTGAAATAGCCAACTACACACAAAGGCTAATGTGAAACGAATAAGAGAAACTATTGAAGCAAGGAGGTGGAAATGGCTGAGCTGAGTTTGTCAGGATCGCTTCGCAATGGGTTCCACAAGGTAAAAGAAGACGTGGCCGACCAAAGGAAACGTGGCGGAAAACAATAACAAAAGATCTTAAAAGCAGAGAGGGTTAACAACGGAACAAGCTGTCAAGGACGCTTTCAGTTCTAGACGGGCGAATGATCCTTCCTGCAGCCTCAAGTGCTACAAGGTACAATAGGGACCGAATGAATGATAATGAATGAATGTCACTTTGATGGCCTAACCCTAACCCTGCTCTCTCAGTCAATAATGATAATAATAATAATAATAATAATAATAATGATGATTTCAAATTTTGCCACAAAGTGTGTGTGTGTGTGTGTGTGTGTGTGTGTGTGTGTGTGTAAATGTGTACGATCATAAATTTAAAGCCTTAC
>NC_069004.1:35719941-35721652 GCF_001194135.2 Octopus bimaculoides
TATATATATATATATATATACATATACATATACATATACATATATATAAATATATATATATTATATTATATTATATTATATATATTTATGTATTTATGCGTCCATGTATTATGTATGTACGAGTGAGTGGACAAGCGAAAAGAGAAGGCTTGCAACACATTTAATAGGGTCTACATATAGTGTTGATTAAAACAATTTGATTCGGCCCCGTACGACTTAAAGTTCCGTAGGCTTCTGTAACAAGCCTACCAAATTGTTTTAGATAATAATTCTAATAATAATAATGATAATAATTATAATAAAGGCTAATGAACTCTTACGAGGCAACGGCCGCCAAAATAGCATATACCTAGGAGGCGGAAGCAATCATGACGCTTGATCACCCCTTCTAGGAGACGGAAACTCCAAAAATTAAACCAGGATTACAGGAAACCTATATCCTAGGGTGGAGACCCTGTCAATGATGGTGTCACGGGGGAAAAATACGGGTGGTTGTGCAACCTAAATCTCACTAACCCTCATCATGTGTGCTGAAATGTCAAATAAAAATAGAAATAAGAACGGCGTAAATGAGGCTGGAACAACTTGTGATGGTCTCTCACCCGGCGGGTGCCCCACGGGTGCCCCACGGGTGAGCAGCGTGGGCCCAGTCATCATCAAGCAACTGCTAAAAGAAGGCGGGCGATAGAAATGAATGTGGTTGTAATGGAGTTTTACTTTCTGGGTAATCCCCCCAAAAATAAGGAAGTACCCGCTAGGGGATATAGGAAAAGAATGCACAGGGCATGGAGCGACAGAGGCCCTATTGAATTAAGTCAACAAAATCTGTGTGACCAAGCTGGAGCCATCTGAAAGAATGAATGGTTATCACCAGTTGAACTAAAAAGCATTGAGAAATTTATGGGACATGAGGAAAGTAATGGTGATAGCGGTGGTAATTGGAGCATTAGGAGTAGTTTCCAAGGGCTTTGAAAAATATATTAAGAATATTGGAGCTGCTGTCAGGTTCGAAGTGATCCAGAAGATGGCATTATTGGGTACAGCTCGCATTCTAAGGAGAGTATTGTCCTTTTGAGTCACAGGAGACGGCACTACTTGAAACCATTGGTGAGTTGTTGCCTCCTTTCATAATAATAATAATAATAATAATAATAATAATAATAATAATAATAATAATAATAATAATAATAATAAAATACCTACCGTTTCAGTAATTTCCCGTCGTTTTTCTATCGTTAGTTTGTTTTCCGGATCTGCATATTCCTTCTTGTAAATTTCGTTGAAGTACAGGTCCGCCTTTATCGTCCTTTTCACTGGATCAACTATAATGCAGAAAACAAGAAATTCAGTAGTAGTAGTAGTAGTAGTAGTAGTAGTAGTAGTAGTAGTAGTAGTAGTAGTAGTAATAGTAGTAGTAGTATTAGTAGTTTCCGGCTTTTTGCGCTCTGAGTTCAACAGCTGAAGTCAGAAGTCAACATTGTTTTTCGTCCTCTCGAAGTCGATAAATTACCAGTCAAGTAATGAAGTCGACGATATCGACTAAACCCCACCCACCTTCAAACACTACTGACCTTCTAACAAAATTACAAAACATTCTTCTTTTTTCTTCCTTTTCTTCTTCTTCTTCTTCTTCTTCTTCTTCTTCTTCTTCTTATTATTATTATTATTATTATTATTATTATTATTATTATTATTATTATTATTATCATTA
>NC_069004.1:35721662-35723151 GCF_001194135.2 Octopus bimaculoides
TCTTCTTCTTCTTCTTCTTCTTCTTCTTCTTCTTCTTCTTATTATTATTATTATTATTATTATTATTATTATTATTATTATTATTATTATTATCATTATTGTTATTATTATTTAAAATAAATATGGTCCGTTGTCTTCTGCTGAACCGGGGTCAACCTTTCACCCTAGGGTCACAGCAGGTCCTCATCTCATGTAGAGTACACGGCGTAAAATGTGTGCGGAACCTAGCAACACTATTATAATTCTTATAAAATTCCTCTTTTAATATTAACTTTCCTTAAGACTGTGTCACCTGAGTAGAGATCTACTTTCCATTTCTTCATGCTAAATCTAATTAATTCTCTTATGTTGTCTGCTATACTGGTTATACTCAAACATTCACTTATCCATGATTGTGGGTTCATGTCATAGGCTTTCTCATAATCTATCTTTCTACCTTTCACTTCATTTAGAAATGCTTTCTCTTTATATAATAGATCATGCATGCCTCTAGCCTTCTTCCTATAACCTTTCTGTTCTCCTGGTAGTAAATTCTGGTTGTCAAGGTGCTCCTAAATGCTTTCTGAAAGCATTCCTGTTTACACTTTCCACACCTATGATAAGCAACCCGTCTTATTCGCTCGATTTAGCACCTGCAGGCTTCCATCTCTTCCCCAAGATGAAAATGCAACTCAAAGATCGCCGTTTTAACACCGTTGTCGAAATCAAGAGCGAATCGCAGAAGGCACACGATTCGCTTACGGAAAACGGCTTCCAGGCCGGATGCTAAAAGTGGCAGGGACGCTGGGAGTGGTGTAGTGCTGCGCAAGGTGACTATTTCGAAGGAGATGCAATTAACACTTCGGTAAATAAGTTAATTTTAATTAAACATAACTAATCCGGGAACTTTATGATAACACCTCGTATATACGTATGTATACATCAATACCTCTTCTGGTTAATACTGAAATATCTTGGGTGGGGGACATCTTTAGCTGATCCGGTACTCTTCTTCGGTATATATATATATATATATATGTGTGTGTGTGTGTGTGTGTGTGTGTGTGTGTGTGTGTGTGTGTGTGTGTGTGTGTGTGTGTGTGTGTGTGTGCGCGCGTAGATATATGTATACATGTACAAGTACAGGTGTCGAATTGTTTATACACATTGCTGTGGAGACATGTTCACTCATTTTGCTCCTACTTACCTGTATCGGATTTTGTTAAAAGAATAATGGCTGCGATTAATCCTGCAACAAGAGCCAGGAAAAGCAGAATAATGCCGGCAAGAATCAATCGCCTTTTCTTTGACCATTTCTGCTTCTGAGGTTCGAACTCCAAACTTTCAGTCAGGCTGATATCATCTTGTCGAACCCAGCTGACAGTTGGATCATTAAATAAAAACGGCCAAAATGGTGTCATTTTGGGTCGAATCGTTCTGAACAAAGAGTCCCTTCTTGCAGTATCTTCAAAATGCAATTCGTCTCTCTACAAAAAGATATAAAAGAAAC
>NC_069004.1:35725467-35727153 GCF_001194135.2 Octopus bimaculoides
AGCCTCGGGCCAATTAAAGCCTTGTGAGTGGATTTGGTAGACTGAAACTGAAAGAAGCCCATTGTATATGTGTGTATGTGTGTGTGTTTGTGTGTCTGTGTTTGTCCCCACCATCACTTGACACCGATGTTGGTGTGTTCACGTCCCCATAACTTCGTGGGTCGGCTAAAGAGCCCGATAGTATAAGTACTAGGATTACAAAGATCAAGTCCTGGAGTCGATTTACATACGATATAGCTGCAAAAACTACTCAAGGCGTTATCCACAGAAAGGACTGCTCTGACCTATTCATCAAGCACCTGTCAGAACCAGCAGTTATTCACACCTATAAAAGGAATACTGGTGGAACGTTCCAAATAAATTCGATGCAAACATAACACATTTTGATATTGTTCTGTGGGATAGGGAACAACAATTATGCACTGTTGCAGAAGTCAGCTGCCCAGCGGTTCTGAATGTACAATCAAAAGTCCGGGAAAAAGAGAACATTTATGGCGAATTAATGCGGAACTTACAGCTTTTGTACTCTGACTAGGAATTCTCATTTGTACCTATCATCATAGGTATATTAGATTATGTACCCACAAATTTGCACAAAAACCTAAAGATACTCGTTTCATGGAAAAAGAGCAAAAAAGAACTGACGCGGGTTCTTCAAATCCAATCTATTAGAGGCACAGTGAAGATTTGTAAGGCATTCCAGAAATTCCCCATGTGAGATTCTCACGTGAATAGATGCACACACTTAGGTGTATGCATCGACAGTTCAAACAACACACCAACACAAACACATACTTTCAAACACGGAGAAATTTTTTAAGTCAAAAGGTATTGTCGCTTTGTTAGCTGCCTGCTTGAATTCAGCGCTTTCATACGTCCGTAATAATTCAAAAGATATTGACTGAACTCAACTCAACTATTAGTCAATACATTTTGAAATCTGATGGTTACTACGAACGTATAAAAGCGCTAACTGAACTTTATGACCATTACTAAATATAGTTTTTTAATGTTTGACACATTTCAACATTCTAAAGGATTGTTTTTTTTTTTAATACAGTAATAAAAAAGAAATGTGAAAACCAGGCCATGTTGTAACTTTATTCAACTGATATATTATTTTATACACATTTTTACAAATTCGGAAAATGTATATATATATAAGATACAGTATAGTTTGAAACAGCCAATGAGAGCGGATAAGTTGGTCTTTGCTAAGCGTTCCGCTTCTCTAAGCATGCAGTTCGTATAGGCATGAAGGTGGCTTCAATTTTCTGCCCTTTGTTAATAAATAAAACGCTCATGATGCACTTCATTTCTTTTTTCCTCATTTTCTGCCACAAACTGGTTGTGATCCGTCCCGGAGTGAAGGAGGCTTATTAGACCCGCCTACAACTCCACCAATATATGAGCCACCTACAATTACAAAAATGTGTTGACGTGGCAAGTTATTTATTTATATGTGTGTGTGTGTGTATGTGTGTGTGTGTGTGTGTCAGCCGGTTTTGCTTGGGTATTAGCTAACCGAATATTAGCTGACAGCCTGTTAAATGACATTTGGTTTTCAATATCCTGAACGAAACTGATTGGTAGGTTCGTTTGAAATAGATCTATTAAACTGCATACTTTAATAAATATATATGTTTGCGTGTCCCTGTGTAACATATATGAATATATATATATATA
>NC_069004.1:35728013-35729110 GCF_001194135.2 Octopus bimaculoides
TATATATATATATATATGTACACGCATACAAGCGTATGTACGTACTACTTAATCATACATACATACATTGCAATACAAGAATCGGAGATTGCTACAAAATACCTAATAAACAAGAGACATAAAAATCATTGGAGCCCCAAGAAGCAACCGAAAACGTCGATTATGTCACATTTCTGTGGAAGACATCACTCATGTAATCAGCCTGCCACTGTGACAGGATGTTTTTGCTAAAGCAATATACAATGCCATCGGAAAACACGACTATCACTGAATATAAACATTAACACAAAGATTATTTGTGGAACATTCCAATGAAAACTTCTGTCAAGTGCAAATAACAGACCGTGTAACGTTGTTTGTGGGTGATAAGAGGATAGATGGACCGTCAAAGAGACCAGCTGCACTGCTGATATGAAATATCTCTTTGAAAAGCCAAAAGACAGAGGATAGGTACAGGTAACAATTTCGAAGCCTTCAGTTTCCATACCCAGATTATAATTTCATAATTATACCAATAATAACTGGTGCACTTGGTTTTGTGAGTAAATACCTCAGTGATAATATGGAAGAGGTGAGGTTTCAGAAAAGAAAAGAAATCAACCAGCTGATACGCATATCGCGAATACAATCTGCAAGACTTCACTCAAGATTATCATGTTATATCGTTTTTTATTTACATTCCAACGACAGAGCTTTGTATCTTTGTTAGAAACCAGTTCCTTCCTTACAGTTAAACTTCAAATAATTAGAAATACATACATACAATCATATATATATACATACATACATAATCTAGATTGCAGGTTCATATTCATACCTGTAATTATTGCGGCCCTGGGATATGTAACGCATTGCCTAAATAACAATTTTGAGAAATTAGGCTTCTCAAAACCAGAAAGGAGAATGCTAATTCGAAGACAACAGATCCAATCCATCATTGGAACTGTAAAGATCTGTAAAACTTACCAGAAGTTTATCATTTAAATATATATGAGCATGTCTAGATATGTAACTATATACATGAGAATACATACACAAAGCAAAATACAAATTTACACATATACATACATACAAACAAAAATACCTTGTTGTTGATG
>NC_069004.1:35729666-35730673 GCF_001194135.2 Octopus bimaculoides
GAATTAGCAGCGAAATACTTGGCTTCCTCAAATGGATGAACCCTTCTTGCAAAATGTCTGCTATTCTACTGGAATCACAAACAATATTTATCGTTGTTGTTGTTGTTGTTTCTTTTGTTTTTGCCTTTTCCTGTTGTTTTGCTAATTCTTATTGTCGCGATTATCCGTCTGTATTGAAAGGTTTTCAATTCGATAATGAAAATCGTGCATGGGTACACCGATTGTGTCCACAACTGCTACAACTATTGTTGTTATTGTCCTTGCTTTTAGTAGTAGTAGTAGTAGTAGTAGTAGTAGTAGTAGTAGTAGTAGTAGTTGTTGTTGTTGTTGTTGTTGCTATTGTAGTAGTAGTAGTGGTAGCAGCAGCAGCAGCAGTAGAAGCAGAAGCAGCAGCAGCACTTAAAACGATTTAAACCTACAAACCAGTAAAGAAGTGTCACCTTAGTTTGCTGGCTGTAGACAGTTGACACTTTCCGTCATACCCAGTAAAATAAGAAGAAAATTGTCATCACATGATGATGATGATGATGATGATGATGATGATGATGATGATCATGATGGGTGTCTTCTCTCGAAGACGACGTTCAGCTTTTTATCGAATGACCTGCACTAATGATTTGTCTATAGTGATCAAATGTTTTTGATGCTCTCTCTCTCTCTCTCTCTCTCTCTCTCTCTCTCTCTCTCTCTCTCTCTCTCTCTCTCTCTCTCTCTCTCTCTCTCTCTCTCTCTCTCTCTCTCTCCATCAAATCGATGTTACCTGAACAGGTGCACAAAGGTGTGTCACTCGTCAGGTGTCGAAATAAGCGCAGAACAAAGTGTTGTACTCAAGAGCGCAACACACCACCCGATCTAGGAATTGAAATCACGATCACTAGATCGCGACTGCAACACCTTAACCATTAGGATAGGTGCCCTCACACATACATTATAAGTATAATCGATATTATTATCATCATCATCATCATCATCATCATCATCATCATTAGAAGAAGAAGAAGAAGAAG
>NC_069004.1:35730773-35733832 GCF_001194135.2 Octopus bimaculoides
GTTCTTCCGTTGTTATTGTTGTTGTTGGTTCTTCAGTTGTTACTGTTGTTATTGGTTCTGCTGGAAATATTCAGAAACTTTATTGTTATATTTTTTGTCTCTAGTTTTGCGTTGTTCCTCTGTATTTATTTTACTATTCTCTGCGATAATTCTACCTGTTTGTAGCGTTGCTCTATGTAAAGTGTGTGTATATACTAAGGAATATATACGATGAAATCATCGTAATATACCCTAGTTCGTACCTATACCTTGTGGGGAACCTTTCTGGCTTGGACTCTTTCGAGTTTGTTTTATTTTCATATATACGTCTCTATGTGTTAGTTTCTGTTTATGTATGTGTTTGTGCGCGTGTAGGTCTTTACGTTTGTATGTGTGTACTTTGTATTTTCGCGTGTTCGTGCCTATTTATGTTTGTGTGCGTGCGAGTTTTTGTGTTTGTTTTTGCTTGTGTGTATAGATCGATAGCTAAATATAGATAATATACATTCATATATATAGACAGACGAACAAACAGATAGATAGATAGATAGATAGATAGATAGATAGATAGATAGATAGATAGATAGATAGATAGATAGATAGACAGACAGACAGAAAGACAGACAGACAGACGTGCTCATGAGACCAGGCAATGTAAGTGAACCGAGAAGCTGATGATTGTCCTCTTTTTCGACAGTTAGGGCATCATCTGCATCCATTTTCTTCCCACTGGCCAGACGTTCAACAAAGAGTAATTTGTGGAGCTTTTCAAGACGTTCAGGAAATAATTTCATCGTACAAAGTCCGGGCTCTTCCACTCGTTGAGGTTGCAATTACATTAAGACAATGTACTAGTCATTAATTCCAAACTGCTAACCAGCTATTTGACAGAGATGAGCATCAAAACTTCCCTCAACGTCTACCGCGATCCCCAGGCTGAAGGAGGATCTCAGGAAAGCCGCTTTGAAGGTATACAAACATGGACGGCTGTGACAAGTGTACTGGATACTTTCACGTTGATGGACTTCTATCGGGTCTTCAAGAATTGGCTGGAGCGCTGCAAAATGTGTATCGAACCTGGAGGGTCCTACTTTGCAAGAGATTTGACTTTTGTACTTGTTTAAAATTTATAAATGTTAGAAAGGGTTTCGAAACCTCTTCAATGCACCTCGTGTGTGTGTGTGTGTGTGTGAGAGAGAGAGAGAGAGAGAGAGAGAGAGAGAGAGAGTTTTATATGTTTTTAAGCCAAAAAAATATGCAAGTTATAAAAATATTCGACTGATCGTTTTACCTGGTGTTTCTATATTTCAGGATGAGGACTCCTTCCTCAGGTAATCTTTTGAAAAATGTTACTATTCACTGATTTCTCCGTCTTGTAGAGCGTGTGTCAACGGATAATAACTGTACTAATTCTTTCATATTGAAATACCAGGTAAAACTATCAACGTATTAAGTTTGCTTTACTTGCAATTTTTATTTTTATTTTGTGAAGTGTGCTTTTTAAAATATCAAAATTATTTATATTTCTGAGATAATACTTGATGAGAATTATATTGCTCATACATATATATACCTAGATACATATATATATGTGTGTGGTGGGGGAAAGCACTTCTTTTCTCGAAATATATTCACCATGCAAAGAATGAAAATGCTTACCCGAACACAAGCAACAGAAAAAAACTGGACACTCGACAAAATCGTCTATGAACTCCAAGAAATCAACTTGAAACTCATTCTTTTGACGGGCAAACTCAATAAGACACACAGCTATTGCAAAGAAATATGCCCAGAAGAAGAAAGATCCCAGCATCGCCACAGCCTCAAGGCTGAAACATATAAAAGAATAAAAGAATACACACACACACATACACCCACACACACACACACACGCACACACACACACACACACACACATACATATACATATATATATATATATATATATATATATATACATATACGTACATAATCACACCCACACACACAGAGAAGATCTTTGAGTGTCTAGCACCTAACTTTGAGATTGAAAACTATATCAATCCCTGAACTGGATGCCACTGCATAATACTAAGGATCCTGCTATCTTCATCTAAAGTAAATACCAATTACTGTAATCGTTTAAGTTTCAAGGACCATAACTTTTCGATACTTTACGAAAATACCCTATAGATCTATGAGGTGTAGATAAAGAATGTTTAGACAAATTTTTATCAGAAGTATCAACTCAACCCACATCACGACTAGAAACGCAAAGAATTTGTCCCAGTGATTTGTGTTTTGGCTTGTCTTTTTCAACATGTCTTTCAACTTACCTTCCCAAACTATACAGGACTTCTCCACCAATAATGTCGGAATCTTTTTCAGGCTTTGTATTACAACGTCTTCCGTTGCTACGTTTGGGATTTCTCTGATCTCTTGTATCTTACTTTCAAATTCTAACTTCGTCTTCGCCAAAATACTGCCATTACTGTGGAAATAAAAACGAAATTAAATTATATTTGATATGAAAATTGTTTTAATTGTTACTTTTGTTTTTGCTCATGTTTTTTCAGGTGTTAATTTAAACCGGTTTTGCTCTTCGTCACCATTGCAACACAGAAAAGTGAAGCTCTGGATGGACACATAAAAAAGCGATTGGTTGAATATGCATGGACATGCAAGATCTGAGATAACACTCTCCTGCCAAAGACCATCAAGCTACCCTAGACGTGTACCCCATTTGCAGAGGCAGAAGTGAAAGGAGCTTAATTCCACTTGTCTAATTACAATAGTGACCTGAGATAAATAAATACAGTTGTTATATGCAATATGGATGAAGTAATAATATCTTCTGTATGGCATGAATATGTGCAAGTACCGAAATTTAGTTTACACATGGATCTGCGTTTTTTTAATCATGGCCCATGGATTTGTAGCTACCACTGCAACTACTGCTGCAGCCGTTGTCACTGTTGCAGCTTCTGCTGCTGCTGCTGCCGCCACCGCCACCAGCATTGATGTTACGATGCGGTGGACTTGGTACCGTAACAGTAAATATAATAATAATAATAATAATAATAATAATAATAATAATAATA
>NC_069004.1:35733842-35734146 GCF_001194135.2 Octopus bimaculoides
AATAATAATAATAATAATAATAATAATGGTGATGATGATGATGATGATTACACATTTTTCCACAAGGGCGTGTGTGTATGTGTACGCGCGCGCGCGTGGGGGTGAGATCATAAAATTCAGGTCTTACAAAACAACTAATAATCATGAAATATACTTACCGAAGATCAGTGACCGAACTACCCGTGTAAAGTAGATTTAGAACGGAGTGTTTCTTTATTGCATTGTCAATCTAGAATGTATAAACGTAAATAACATATATACATACATATATATACATACATACATACATATATATATATATATA
>NC_069004.1:35734807-35736604 GCF_001194135.2 Octopus bimaculoides
TGGGTATAAGGAGGAGGTCATTACAGAACCGAAAATATTCAGATATATCTCCCACACATTCCTTCACTAATATTGACTCTTTCATTTTCTCTCCACCAAATTATTTTTACTCATTTTACTATTACGTTTGTTGTTCGTTCCATTAAATCTGTTTACATTGAGTTACCTATTAAACCATGTCACCACCTTATTACTCCTAGCTAGCTTCTTAACACATTGTTATTAGACATGTTAACCCAGTCTTATCTATTTGGTCTTTGTTACCACCTAATTGTATCTACTTATAGCTCTCCACCTCTTAGTCACTAAATATGTCAAAACTATAAAGTCGGCGAGGAGCTGGCAGAATCGGTAGCACGCCGGGCGAAATGCTTCCCGGTATTTCGTCTGCCACTACGTTCTGAGTTCAAATTCCGCCGAGGTCGACTTTGCCTTTCATCCTTTCGCGATCGATAAATTAAGTACCAGTTACGCACTGGAGTCGATGTAATCGACTTAATCCCTTTGTCTGTCCTTGTTTGTCCCCGCTATGTTTAGCCCCTTATGGACAATGAAGAAATAAGAAACGTTAGCACGCCGGACGAAATGCTTAGCGGTATTTCGTCTGCCACTACGTTCTGAGTTCAAATTCCGCCAAGGTCGACTTTGCTTTCCATCCTTTCAGGGTCGATAAATTAAATACCAGTTGCGTACTGGTGTCATTCTAATCGACTGGGCCCCCTACCCCAAAATTTCAGGCCTTGTGCTTGTCCTTTATGTTATGGATTCAAATTCTACCGGTGCTGACTTGACTTTTAATCCTTCTAAGATCAACGAAATAAAAAAAAAAGATCAGTGGAGTAGAACAGCCGACTCAGTATTCCTATAAATAATACTAGATCTAAGCAAACATAGCTGTGTAATTAAGAAATTCATTTCGCAACCATGTGGCACCCAGATTCATCAAACAACGCTGAGCCTTGCTCAAGTGTCTTGGGTTGACCAATATCTTGTGAGTGGAATTTAGCATTCAGGTTCTTTAGTATACGGGTATAGGAAAACTATACGGAATCCTTTCGTATGCATACATGCAATATATATATATATATGTGTGTGTGTGTGTGTGTGTGTGTGTGTGTGTGTGTGTGGAGGCGCAATGGCCTAGTAGTTAGGGCAACGGACACGTGGTCATAGGATCGCGGTTTCGATTCCCAGACCGGGCGTTGTGAGTGTTTATTGAGCGAAAACGCCTAAAGCTCCACGAGGCTCCGGCAGGGGATGGTGGCGAACCCTGCTGTACTCTTTCACTACAACTTTCTCTCACTCTTACTTCCTGTTTCTGTTGTGCCTGTAATTCAAAGGGCCAGCCTTGTCACGCTGAATATCCCCGAGAACTACGTTAAGGGTACACGTGTCTGTGGAGTGCTCAGCCACTTGCACGCACACACGCACGCACACATACACATACCTACATACACCCATACACACATCTGTATGTAGGTGTATATCTTTAGCCAATGTACACCAACAAAAGATATAAATATCGGCGAAAAACCGGAATTTCTTCAAACGTCAAAAAAGCAACAAAGCAGTGGCTAGAATTAGACATAATGCTGCTGCTGCTGCTGTTGATGATGATGATGATGATGATGATGATGATGATGATGATGATGATGATGATGATGATGATGATGATGATGATAAAGATTTGCTAATCGAAATTGAAAAGATGTGGCATCTCAAGATGGTTACAATACCAGAGATTCTAGGAGCACTTGGAATGATCAAAACAGGAACTGAAAATTATTTAAGAATGAT
>NC_069004.1:35741665-35743314 GCF_001194135.2 Octopus bimaculoides
CGTATCTTCACCTGATAACAAAAACAACAAGCGCACTCAGACAGAGCAAACCCCCGCCAAGGCAACACCAACGTTCTCTCAACGATTAGCTGGAGATGATTAGATCTTTAAAATGAGAATATCTGAAATTAACTCGACTGCTCTCACAAACGAGAATACTAATAATGAATCTGGCCGCTCTCAAACGATGGGTAAAAAAACAGGAAAAATAATCCAGAATCCTTCTCCGGTACCGGATCGATCCCAAAATCTAATCAGTTCGTGCCAGTCACGAGGCCGAACATCTCTGAAAGTTTCATCCGAATCCATCCAGCGGTTCTTGAGATATCTTGTCCACGGATAAAACAAACAAACACGACTGAAAACAATACCGCCACCTTCGCTAAGGCGGAGGGAATAATAATATTTCTTTAAACTGTAGACAAAAGGCCTGAGAAATGGGAGAGGAATAAGTTAATTACATCGACCCCAGTATTCAACTGGTACACATGTTATCGATCTTGAAAGGATGAAAGGCAAAATCAACCTCAGCAGAATTTGAACACAGAACGTAAAAACGTACGAAATGCTGTATGGCACTGGAATCCTGAAGAGGACAGCGAAGAAGCTAAAGAAGTTGGACAGGAAGCTCCTAATGATACAAGGAACCCATCATTCACGTGCAGACACGGATCGCCTCTACATGAAGAAAGCAAATGGAAGAAAGGGGCTGATAAGTGCGGAAGGCTGCGTAATTATCGAACTCTGGAGCTTAATGAGATACCTAACCCAAAGTAGGGAAACCTTGTTAGAGTCAGTTATGAATGGGGAACTATTGAAAGCAGAGAATAAAAAAGGAAAAACAAAGGAAGAAGTACAAAAAGCACATGAAGAAGAATTCCGCAAGAAGAGACTACACAATCAAGTTCATGTAGCCACAAGAGAAGTTGCTGGAAAACAAAGCTGGGATTGGTTGAAGAAAGAAACATTGAAAAAAAAAGAGATTGAGCGCACTATACTAGCAGCTCAAGGCCAAGTGGTGGGTAGAGAGAGCCAAGACCTGGTATGAGAACAAAAAGTCGGAGACTTACAAAATCCTCTGTGGGAAATCTGTTATTTTCCAATCCAAACAGGTCAGGTGTATAGTTTATCTCGAACAAGCAAAGTTCCTCAATAGTACTGCCAGGCTAGAGATTTTTAGAAGTTATCCATTGGTTCCGAGCCGAAAGTTCTCCCGAAAAGAGCGGCTAGTTGTTCTTCTTCGACGACCAAAGTCTCCCCAATTCTTGTTTTTATTTATATATTTACTTACTTGCTTATTTCATTCGTTTATTTGGATCACTTACACATATGACTGTAATCAATTAATAAATCGATATAATTGAATGTTTGCTGGCTGATGTTTGTCGATTGTTTATCCTCTCCATTTTCTTATTTGCCTTATATATATATATATTTTTTTTTTTCGCCATGAACGGTTTGTGTTTTTAAACAGAATGTATTTTTTTCTGATGTTATATCTGTTCCTGAATGATGTGTAAAGAAATTTTGATTTAAGCACCTTAATGAATTCTTTATACTGAAATATATATTGAAGAAGATAAATATGTTCTTTTGAATTTATACGTTTTTGCGTCGTAACTCCTTTATTATTATTAATATATATATAT
>NC_069004.1:35743587-35744882 GCF_001194135.2 Octopus bimaculoides
ATATATATACTCACATAAACACGTTGGCATAGCTGTGTGGTTAAGAAGATCGCTTCGCAGCCAAATGAGTTCGGGTTCAGTCCCGCTCCGTGGGACCTTAGGCCCAAGCTGACAAAGAGCTTGTAAGTGAATGTGGTACTCGGAAACTCTAAGAAGCCCGTCGTAGATCTGTATGTTTATGTGCGTCTCTCTATGTGGTGGTCCCTCACCATTTCACAACTGATGTTGGTTTGTTTACGTCCATGAAAATTAGCAGTTCGTTAAATGAAATCGATAAAATAAGTATCACATTTAGAATAAGTACTGGGATCGATTTTTCAATTAACTCTATGCGGCGCTGCTCCAGTATGACCGCAGTCCTGCATACATATAGATATACATACTGAAATACATATGTACATACGTGTATACACTCACACATGTACATATAATCATACAGACATACATATGTAGAGACATACACATATACTCACATGGTTCAATGGACTCACAATCATGAGGTAGTGATTTCGATTCCCAGATCGAGCTGTGTGTTGTGTTCTTGAGCAAGACACTTTATTTCACGTTGCACCAGTTCACTCATCTGTAGGAATGGTTTGCGACGCCACTGGTGCCAAGCTGTATCGGCCCCTTTGCCTTTCCCTTGATTAGCATCGGTGGCGTGAAGAGGGGAGGCTGGTAAGCGTTGGGCGACTGCTGGTCCTCTATAAATAACCTTGCTCGGACTTGTGCCTCAGATGGGCACTTTCTAGGGGAAATCCCATGGTCGTTCATGGTGGAAAAGGAGAGGGGGTCTTTACTCTTACACTCACATGCATACATGTATTCATATAGATATACATATGTACAAACACTCACATACACACGCTTATATACACACACACACATACTTATATATATACACACACACACACACACACACACACACACATACATACATACATAAACCACCCCTTAAGTAATAATAATGCTACTGATATTCCACCCGGATTTAACTTTATATTTCTTTGAATAGTCACCAAATAATACAAATCGCGGGTCGCCAAAAATAACATAACATTGTATATTGAATATCATTAACGGAGCGGTGAAAATATGCAAAACATGTAGTTAAACCTGCTGTTTGTATATATGACACTCATTTGATCTTGTCACACAAAAAAGGTCAATGACGAAGCGATGCAAGGATACATGTATATATGTGTAGATGCATATAAGTGTAAATATGCGTGTGTGCGTGTGTGCGTGTATATATATATATATATATATATATATATATATATATATATATATAT
>NC_069004.1:35745140-35747120 GCF_001194135.2 Octopus bimaculoides
ATATATATATATATATATATATATATATACACGACGGGCTTCTTTCAGTTTTCGTCAACTAAATACACTCACAAGGCTTTGGTCGGCCGGAGACTATCGTGGAAGATACTTGTCCAGGGTGCCACGCAGTGGGACTGAACCCAGAGCCATGTAGTTGGGAAGCAAGCTTCATAACACACAGCTACGTCTGCGCCTAAAGGTCTGATGCTCTACCGACTGAGCCGGCAGCAAGGAAGAGAGTTTTCTAAGAAATAGAAGAGAGGGAGAAATTCCTTCAAGGACAATATCGCCCTCAGCGGAATTTGAACTCTGAACGTTAAGACGGATGAAATGTCACTAAGCATTTTGTCCGGCATGCTAACGATTATGTCAGCTCACTGCTTTAAACTACAGCAAGCGTGCGCGCGCGTGTGTAAGCATAAGTATGTAAGTTTATGTATATGTTTATGACTTTGTGCGTCTATACGCATGTGTGAGTCATTTGTGTGTATTTATGTAAGTGTATATGTGTGTGTTTATGTGTATACGTGTATGTATGTATGTATATGTGTTTGTGCGTATGTGCCTTTATGTGTGTATGTGTATAAGGTATGTATGAGAATCTATAAATATATACACGCAAGTGTGCGTATGTGGGCGTCTACATGCATACGTGTGTGTGTGTTTTTGTGTACATATGTATATATATATATATATATAAGTACGCATGTGTGTATGTGTATGTATAGCAGTGTATAGGTGTGTGCTTATGTATCTGTGTACATGTTGCGTCTGTGTATGTATACGTTTTTCAGAGAGAGCGAGAGAGAAAGTGTGTGAGAGAGAGAGAGAGAGAGAGAGAGAGAGAGAGAGAGAGAGAGAGAGAGAGAGAGAGAGAGAGAGAGAGAAAGAGAGAGAGAGAGAGACAGACAGAGACAAAGAGAGAGACAGAGAGAGAGACAGACAGAGACAGAGAGAGAGACACAGAGAGACACAGAGACACAGAGACAGAGAGAGAGAGAGAGAGAGAGAGAAAGCCTGGGGAAATGTTTGTAGATGCGTTCACACGCATCTGTATTTCTTATGCAGGAAACGGTGACCTTGTTCCACTGACCACCAATCTCATCCGCTCATTGTTCCAATGAAGAAATGATAACAATCTTCAGTCTTTAAGAAAACCGGAGAAGCTGAAGACTTTTGGGAACCACAGTGATCACGTGATGCCAGTGTCAGACTCTTACAGGAATCTTCAAGACAAACCAGAACTCACAGTAATTGCTTGTAACGCGACCTACAGATTAATTATAAACGAGATAATTATAAAGACAATTAAACAGATTAATTATAAACGAGACAATAGCAACTGGCGTGGCTGTGTGGTAAGAAGTTTGCTTCCCAACCATATGAATCTTTTCTACTCTAGGCACAAGGCCCGAAATTTTGGGGGAGGGGCCAGTCGATTAGATCGACCCCAGTACGCAACTGGTGCTTAATTTATCGACCCCGAAACGATGAAAGGCAAAGTCGACCTCGGCGGAATTTGAATGTGCTAACGTTTCTGCCAGTTCGCCGCCAAGTGGTTGCTTCCCAACCACATGGTCCCGATGTCAATCCCACTGCATTGCACCACAGACAAATGCTGTTTTACAATAGCCTCGGGTCAACCAAAGCTTTGTTAGTGGATTTGGCACTGAAAGAAGTCCTTCATATATATATACATATTTATATATATATGTTGTAAGTTTTTCCCATATCGAAGTTCGATAAGCTGAAAAAAGCGTTTTTTATAGTTCACGTTTAGCAACTAGGGTTGCTATGGATACGAATAAGAATCCAAGTTGAGAGAATGGATCAAGAAAAAATTCAGGCAACATACGTTTCCTTACTAGCAGATCTTCGGAACTAATAATTACTTTCGTTGATAATTATTATCTCCGAGGATCTTCTAGCTAAGAAATATATTTAGCCTGGATTTTACCTGCTCCATTCTATCAACTTGGA
>NC_069004.1:35747345-35748479 GCF_001194135.2 Octopus bimaculoides
ATATATATATATATATAAGGCAAGCTGGCGGAAGAGTGCGAAATACTTAGCAATGTGTTTCGTTTTTCCTTACGTACCGAGTTCAAATTCTGCTGAGGCTGACGTTGCCTTCCATCCTTCCGGGTTCGATATAATCAATACCAGTTGAATACTGGAGCCGATGCAATCGGCTTAACAACTCCTGTATAAGAGTATAAAAAGTTGCAACCTCTGCTAAGCCAAGAGTATAAAAACTGCACTCTGTTGAGCCTGTGTGGCAGGGTGGGTTCATCAAACCGGTGTGATCTCAAGCTCAAAGCCACGGCCTCCACATTAGACTGTGGTTGGCGGAGAGAATATGCTCAGGCCTTCATATACTCATCCCTTTTTCTCCACATCTGAAGCGTCTCTCGACAGATACTCTAGCACTTAGTCCCTCCCCTATAAAAATACGGTCGGGCCTTGATTCGAGTATTTCGTTTGAGGTTTGAACCACCATCTTGAGTGTTTGGCCCTTCCAGTTTAGAGCCTCTCGCTTACCACACAGCCACTCCTGCGCCTATATTTGATTATTATTATTATTATTATTATTATTATTATTATTATTATTATTATTAAGGCAGTGAACTGGCTGAATGTTCTGAGCCAAATACCTTGCGGTATTGCGTCTGTCTTTACGTTCTGAGTTCAAAACCCTCTGAGGTCGATTTTTCCCTATTATCCTTTCGGGGTC
Source organism: Octopus bimaculoides (assembly GCF_001194135.2). Taxonomy (NCBI): domain Eukaryota; kingdom Metazoa; phylum Mollusca; class Cephalopoda; order Octopoda; family Octopodidae; genus Octopus; species Octopus bimaculoides. The sequence goes on from NC_069004.1 coordinate 35,748,058, forward strand.
GATAAACTAAGTACCCGTTAATCTCTGGGGTCGATGTAATAGACCAGCCCATCCAGCAAATTTCAGGCGTATAGTAGAAACAGTTATTATTTCTGCTACATATACAATAACTGTGTCTTATGCATGAAGGCTTTGTTCCAAGAAAAGTTAAAATTCAAAGGTCTTCAAAATTGATTTGTGTCCAATACAAAAAAAACAATGATTATCGTTATTATAATCATGTCAAAGTACAATACACAATAGCATGATACAGCATGATAAAGCATTAAATTCGCGGAAAAATCCACCTCTACCACTACACTACCATCACCACTTCCTGACTCACTAAAATTTCTATTAGACGACGAAAAGATTAGATTAGGCGTAAAAACCGGCTGATGTCATTTCTCGTGTTGTTACTGTTATCATAATAACTATATATA
>NC_069004.1:35749726-35750842 GCF_001194135.2 Octopus bimaculoides
TGTGTGTGTGTGTGTGTGTGTGTGTGTGTGTGTGTGTGTGTGTGTGTGTGTAGATAGATAGATAGATAGATAGATAGATAGATAGATAGATAAATAGATAATGAGAGATAGATAGATAGATATGCATGTGTGTATATGTATGTGTATTTGAGCGCGTGTGCATGTACACGTCTGTATGTATACGTATACATATACACATCATTCTAAGGAAAGATGTATGTATGTATGTATGTTTGTTTGTTTTCTCTGTGTGTGTATGCGTGCGTGCGTGCGTGCGTGCGTGCGTGCGTGTGCGCGCGCGCGCGTAGAAATGTCACCGTGTACACATCCTATGAATGTCCCTCTCTCATCTAAAATATCTTAAACCAACTCCGATAAACATTCACAGGGAAATCGTTAACGATGTAAGGGAGAGAACTCCGGACACCGTTCGTCTGTCTCGGACAAAAATGTGTTGATTTTTTTCTCAAATGTCCTGATATCTCCGAGTAAAATTTGCTTGATCGCCAAAGATAGTAAAAATCGATGGAACTGAAAGGAACGAGGGATGTTCTGTGGCAGCACATGGAATGGAATAAAATTAATGTTGCAGAGAAAGGAAAAAGAAGTCTTGCTTTTCTAAAAGAACTCATTTTTTGGAACAAGTTAAAATCTGAAGAGAGAGGAAGTGTGTGGGAGGGCTATTTTATCTTACTTTATATACGAGGGTGAGTCAAAAAGTAATGCCATTTTCATTAGGACAGCTATAATTACGAACACAGGAACATACATCATACATCATACATCAAAATGAAGCTGGTCCTCTGTGGATCACATCCCTACTTCTCAACATAGTCACCGTTTCTCTCAGTAGCAATGTTCCACCTTCGAATGAGAGCATGTATCCCTTCCCTGTAAAATTCTGTTGACTGTTCTTTGAGCCACTTCTTCACTGCAGTTTCCACTTTCTCGTCACCAAATTTAGCGCCTTCAGACTATCATCTCTTCGACCCCATGAAAGAGGGTTTGAGAGGCAAACGTTATTCCAGTGACGAGGCACGAAAACAAAATGACATTACTTTTTAACTCACGTCGTATATATATATATGTGTGTGTGTGTGTGTGTGTGTGTGTGTG
>NC_069004.1:35752097-35755261 GCF_001194135.2 Octopus bimaculoides
TCTCTCTCTCTGAAAGTATCTGTCATTACAGTATCGAAATGTGATTGTTTCAGTTAGTGGAATAGTTTCATTTTTAAAGTAAAAGTATTTGACATGAGTGTTTTTGTTTCACTTTTGACACGTAATACTTAAATAGTGGAGGAGATATTATGTTGCCGTGTGCTCGAACTCTGCAAGAAGTTAAAAATCTTTTTTGACTAAAACACAACTGGAACCTTCAGTAAGGCATGTGTAAAATTTGAATGAAATTGGTTGCGTAGTTCTCGAGTTTTAGGGATTCACACAGACAGACAGACAGACAGACAGACAGACACACATTCTCATTTATATATATATAAATAACAACAATAATGATGCCACTACAACAACAACAGCAATCCAAACAACAACAACAGAGAGCAATAAAGGAGACAATCTCTCTACGTGGTGGTCACTCAACCTCGTAGAAATAGCAACGAAATCTCCCTCAAATTACGACGTTCCTTAGAAAAACAAGAACACTGATTGCATTCTGGTTGTTGATACATTGTGACAAGAAATAAAAAGAGATGGTCATTGCTGGAACGCCTTTCATCATAGGTCAGCTCGTTAAAGCCTGACGCGTGACCAATTGATAGATGAATATGTATGACTTATCAAAATAAAAAAAAAAACAGCGAGAAAAAGTTTAATGTTTAAATGGCGGGAAAATAGAGACGTTGAGAGGTTTAATATGGCGGGTTAGAAGGTTCTTTACAAGTACATCCGCCATGCAGGACATCCGCTTTTATAGTTCCAGTTCTTATAAGATCTTTCTTTCTCTCTCACTCTCTTTCTCTCCATGTATGTGTGTGTGTGTGTGTGTGTGTGTGTGTGTGTATGTATTTGTGTGAATGTATGCATATCTGTGTATGTCAGTACACACACATACACGCACACACACATATATATATACACTCATACATGTCAAAACAAGCAGACAGACAGGCACATAGATAGATAGACAGACAGATAGACAGATAGATAGATAGACAGATAGATAGATAGATAGATAGATAGATAGATAGATAGATAGATAGATAGATAGATAGATAGATATTCAAACTCTAGACCTGACCATCCCTGATTACTTCTAGTCAGAACAATCACACAAACAGAAAGTACAACACATATAACACTGTCAGAAAACAACTACATTATCATCAGCAACAACAACAGCAGCAGCAGCAACAACAACAAGACTAAGAACAAAAGAATCATCTTAAGTAGCACACTTCCTCTTCGACGTTTAAAGGTCGTTCTTCAGCTGTGAACAATTGTTGGCTCAATGTAAGCTGTGTGTTGGGTGTGTAACCCACATAGGAAGAAGTACTGCCGCTGTGTCACCGACTGCTTAGCTACCGTTAGTGTTGGCTCAACTGAGTGAGACGTTGTCCATCCAAACCACGTGACAGAATTGCTTGAATGACGGACGGAAAATATTTTGCTGTACTCGTTGCGTCTCTTGACGTTCTGAGTTCAAATCCCTTCGGTAGTCGGCTTTGTCTTTTATTTTCCGTGGTTCCAGTTGGGTACTGAGGTCCAGTTTCAAAACAACTTCAACTGTGAAACGCAGACAAGCGACGCTGTCAAGAGTTCGAATGACAGTCAAAATACTTTGATCCTTTTGATGCCAGCCCGCCTGAGACCGCCCCAATGTCTAGGGTACAAATTCCATGTTTGAAATGATCTAAATTAAAAGCTTCCTTCAAAATGTTTATTTATGTTCCAAAACACTAGCACGACAAAGTTATTTGACTAATTTCTTCATTAGCTTCGAAATTAATTGAATAAAGGCAGTGAATCTCAACAAAAATTTAGCAAGCAAAAGGTTAAATATACAGACATGTTTGAACCATGAATTTGTGTAGATATTTAGTGTGGGGACAAGAATATGCTGCGAGATGGTTCTAATAAGTATACAGACCCCGCTAATCCACTTTGTTTTTCATCTTTCCGGGACCGGTTTAAAATAAAATATCTGCTTCAGTTGTTGTAAAGTCCCAGGTCAATAGAGCTCTATGACACCTCGGTGTGATCACTCAACAGGTCCATTGTATCCTGTTGCACATGAGTTTGGAGAGAAGGAAAACAATCTCTTAGACTTTTTGGTTGGCACGAAAACGTAACAGCTAGAGAAGAACCAGTTGATTACATTGTGAAGTATCTCGTACCAAAAGTGTCAACTTTTAATATAAGCACAAGACAAGACACATAGCTACAGGCTGTTTCGTGTAATTATGCACTTGTTGCATAAAACACTCACTTGAATTACCCGCTTTCATGTATCTTATATCTGTACAACTGTTTACCTACTCACCTATATTCTAATTATATTCTAATCATTTATCTACGTTTCGGCGTTATTTCTCCCTATCCAACTCCTTCATTCTATCTGTTTATCTGTCTTTCTAACCACTTGTCTATTTATCTACCTCGTTACCCAGCGATCTGTCCATCCACCAACATACCTACCCATCTACTTATCCTTCTATCTATCTGTTCTTCTAAGCAAACCCTGAAATCTAAACATCTTCCTAACCCTTCAGGTCACTCCCTAATAATCTTCTTTCTCTCAAACCCCGTCCTTTTACTCTTCCTTTATTGCTTTTAGTTGTCTTTCTTATTCGCTCAGCAAAGAGAATTACGAGATCTATTTACATCTGTTTAATTTGTCAGTGCGAAGGCTTCAGAAAGAACAAAACTGTTGTTAAACTGCTTTGAATCTATTTTCGGGTTCTTATACATGCTGCGTTCTTATACAAGTATGTATGTATGTATGTATGTATGTATGTATGTATGTACATACGTAACGTATACACATATACACACTCATTCATTATATACATACACACAGATACACGCACACACATAACTATTTAACTATTGGCTCACAGATGTGTTGTGTCATCGCCTTATCTATCTTTCTTCCTTCCTGGCCACCGCCCGACACAATCCCATCCAGGGTACCCGCTTCTTATCTTTCACCCGGCATCCTTTCTTTTCCTGTCCATTAAACTACAAATTAAATACTTTGCTGTAATCATTTCTACCCCAGACCTGCACCCAACCACAGAGGCACTGATGGATACATGTACCTGCACACACACACACACACACACACACACACACACACACACACACAC
>NC_069004.1:35755271-35756952 GCF_001194135.2 Octopus bimaculoides
ACACACACACACACACACACACACACACACACACACACACACATGCATACCTATTCAGATGAATAAACAGATCATACGCGCACATATGTATGTGTGTATCTGTGCATGTGTCTATGTGTGTGTAATTGAGGGATTAGGTAAGATCCTGGCAATCACTTTTAATTAACCAAAGAACGATAAGCTGTACTTCGGCCAATTATTAAAAGTGCCCTCCGCGAATCCAACGCACGTCTATCAAACTGCTATAATCCTCGCAGATTGAATAACAAGAATTTTAACTGAGGAAAAGAAAAATCAAATCAATGTTGCGTACGTTTCGGTGAACGAATGTCATTTATTTCATATTACATACAATATTCTTTTCTACTCAAGGCACAAGGCCCGACATTTTTGGGGAGGGGTGGTCAATCGATTAGATCGACCCCGTACGCAACTGGTACTTAATTTATTACATACAATATTGCGCAATTTTATGTAATTAACATCAGCACCTTATAATGCAATGGTTCTTCCTCGCGTATCACCGACCTTTTCACCTCATGGAAAGGATTAATTGAGACGGTTATTGCATATGGATAAAACTGGTCGTAGACAGATCGATCGTCTCAGGTAGTGGTTCGCAATCGGAGGCCATTTGGCCCATGCGGTTCAACAAAAGATTTTCTTGTTAAAATTTATCTGCAATAAATTGTTTATTGATACACAAAACATTTTAAGAATCTTGTTTTTGTTTTTTTTCCTACAATTCTTCATAATATTTTTTTGTTAAAATATGGGGAGTTATTTAAACATCGAATAACTATGAAGTCCAAATGCTAAAATCAGAATCAAAGAAGTCCACGGGCAAAAATGGTTGAGAACCACCGGTCTCAGGGAATATTTGATGGACATTCCGCTAAAAACAAAATAGCGCCTGTCGCCTATCGCCTGTCGCCTGTCACATGTTACTTGTTCCTTGTCTCTTCCCTACTTCACTACCCCGTGCCATTTCCCACCCCCAACCTTCTCCCTCGTTGTATTCTGTTTCATTCAACATCACTAACTACTTCCGGAGCACATCACAAACTACTTCCGTGTCATATCTTAGACATGAAAAACAAATTGTTCCCCGCTTCAACACAGTTTCTCCGTTGGTTCACAAGAACCGATTGCATTTCCTCTTCCACCGTCTACAGATAAACGTCTACAGATGCACTTTACACACACAAGCACGCGCGCTACGACACCAGTTATTATCATTGTTCTCTATTTTATCTCAGTTCCTTTTCCTCCTTCTCTTCAGCCAAACCCAATCGGTGCGTCGAACTTCAACCCAAATTATCAATGTTCCTTGATATAACGACTGTTATAACTGCTTCACCGCACCCAGCACAACTTCCTCACTAACCAGGTTTCTGTGGATAACAGCAATGGTGATAGGCGGGGTAGCGGGGTATGGGGTATCGTGGTTGGAGTAAAGATGGTGGTTGTTGTTGAGGCGCTGGCGGAGGTGGCAGTGCCTGTGACGGCGGCGGCGGCGGCGGCGGCGGCGGCGGTGGTGGGTATTAATTAAGGCGTCTTTCAATGTGTGTAGTTGTCAAGGTAACAGAAGTTTTGGATGACGGAAAACATTGCAGCCTTGGTGAATGTGTGTGTGTGTGTGTGTGTGTGTGTGTGTGTGTGTGTGTGTGTGTGTGTGTGT
>NC_069004.1:35756962-35757737 GCF_001194135.2 Octopus bimaculoides
AAAAAATTAATACTGCGGTCCATTCATCTGACTGAAAGTTCTTCAAAGCGTTGCCCCAGCATGGCCGCAGTCAAAATGACTGAAACAGATAAAAGAATATATATATATATATATATATATATATATATATGCACGCACGCAACCACTCCTATACACAGTGGGGTATATTGGGGGTGTGTGTATATAATAGCGTTGTAGACAGTCAACAAACCACTTATAACCTGGACATTGGTCAAAGAAGGAAAGAAAAAAAAACAAGAAAAACAAACAAAAAAACAAAAAGAAATAGGAAAGCTTCCTTCACTTGACCTTCTGGTGTAATGTGAAACTTCTGTCTTTTCACCACTAATTGGTTAATTCGGTGGGTTTTTTTAATAGGAAAACAAACAATACTACCGGATACTCCCTCCCTCTCTACATATTCCTCTGTGCCTTTCTTTCTTTCTTTCTCACCCTCTTTCTCTCACTTCCTCTGTCTTTCTTTTTCGTTCTCTCTCTCTTTCTCTTTCTCTTTCTTTCTCATAATAATGCGTACATATATGGAAATAGATATGAATATGTTTGTTCCGTGTAAGTGCGTGTGAGGCTGTGTATATCCGGCAATATATATATGTGTTTGCGTATATATGTGTGTGCGTGTGTGTATGGGTGTATGGGGAGGAACGCATGCGTTTGTATATATAAATACATATTTATTTATAATATTAACTGTCAAGGGGTCCTCTGAACTTTTGTTGGTCTTAGCTCTTGTCAGTTGTATTTGCCATGAATTATA
>NC_069004.1:35760709-35761766 GCF_001194135.2 Octopus bimaculoides
TATATATATATATATATGTATGTATGTATGTATGTATATATATAATTTTCACTTTTACTACATATGAAAGGATTTGCAAACTACTGTAGAATATTGTCCTCACTCTAGACACGATAGCTGAGACTTTTGGAACAGTGCAGTGACGTCCAGTTCAGGAGTTAGTATAGCTCTCGATACCAAAGTTTGGTACCAGCCCCTCCAAGATCTCCCATACGTACATAACTGCACCTTTCCCGCCTTCGCCGCTCGAAGGAGTAGGGTCGTAGCTCTTAAGCCTCTCCCAAGAGTCAGTAATTCCTTTGATGCAATCTTCCTACTGTAGCACCGCTGAACTGCCTCAAGTTCTGCTAATAATTTGACGCTGTGTTGTGACCAAAGTTGAGAGCAATAGTCCAGACGTCTGAGTACAAATGTTCTCCATAGAGCTAACGTCGTTTCCTGGTCTCGTGCTCTGAACGCTCTCAGAATCCAGCCAGCCATTCGCCTGCACGCTGCTACCGCCTTGGTGATATACGTGAAACGAGGCATCGTTGCTCATATCAATCGTGACTCTAGGATCGCCGCTCCTTTCCGTCCAAAGTATCGTTGTTGCGATTTGTGAACACCGATCAGCTGCTATCGGAGAGCTTGGAATTTACCTGCATTAGATTATTTGTTGTTTCTTCGGTCCATTTACCTGTGGCATTTAGGTCTTTCTGTAGAAGATTAGTATCGGAAGTTTCTTTGGCACTCTGTGTAAAAACCAGTCTAACCGGAGTACAACAATGGAATTACAATATAGAACGGTGGTGAGTTCGAAACTCAGACTCTGCCATAATAATACGCGGAGTTTTTTTTTTATATTTTTACTAATCTAAACGATATTGTTAGCCTGGTGTGCTAACAGAGAGCTTATCAAGTATTTTGCCCGGATTGATAATCCCTCAACGAAAGAGCTTATATAGAATTATCCAAAATTCTGCCTTATTATTATACAATATCTGTACACCACATAAATACATACATATATATATATGTATATATATGTGTATATATATATATATATATATATATATAT
>NC_069004.1:35762011-35762690 GCF_001194135.2 Octopus bimaculoides
CTCACTCTCTCTCTCTCTCTCTCTCTCTCTCTCTCTCTCTCTGTCTTTCTCCCCCCACCTCTTTGTTACGACTTGGGTGCATTCAGACAAGGCTGCTCACGTGACCAGCAGACCTAACTGTTACTATTTCATACCACTCAGTCGACGGTCCGACCATTCTGGCTGACCCAATTGGTCAATCATTTTAAAAACTGCTTGTTTTACCATTCCATGTTTCCTGCATCAACTCAGATATTCCAGCAGATATTACGCATTCCATATTCTTGGAGGCGGCAAAATGGTTACACATTTATTCTTCTTGGAGGGGAGTTAACTACGACTGGTTTATTTTTGTTGAGTCAAAGGCCTGTGTGTGTGTGTGTGTGTGGTTGTCATCACGTTTCTCCAATCATCTTAAATAGCAAGTTACAAAAACAACATTTATCCACTAATTAGTCTGTTTATATGCGGTTTCTATAGAGATAGCAGGTATCACGTGACACACTAACCCTTGACCCTCACTTCACCCATATCAGTCAAAGCCCCTCCCATCGCCACCACCACAGTCTCTTTCGACTCCTTGCACACACAAAGATAACAACAAGGGATCGAGGGGAGACCAAAGTGGGGGGGGACTATAAATAGAAAGGCGGATCTACTTGTGTTATATATATATATATATATATATATATATATATAT
>NC_069004.1:35763709-35766744 GCF_001194135.2 Octopus bimaculoides
CTGGCATGATGTTAGGGTTATTCAACCACTTAGCCAAGGTCCCATCTCCGACCAACAGCCAAAAGAGGTTCCCAGTCTGAAATCATGAAAGACGTCTGCATTCGTGTAATTTCTGACTGAAAATGAAATCAGATATTTCATTAATGTGCAGAGAATAATAAAAACATCGAGCAATAATAACTACATTGAACAAATAAATCTATTGAGAAATGAATAGGTTGTTGTAATTGTACAATAAATAAGTACTTCTATGACAAAAGAGAGACAGAAAATAACCAACTCTATTAGAGGAAATGAAAACATATATGAAAAAAAACCAAAAAATTCTATAATGGCCTTGATGATGATGTTGATGATGATGTTGATGATGATGATGACGATGACGACGACGAGGAGGAGGAGAATACGAAGAATCTAGCACTTATTCGGAATCAAGATTTACAAGTACGAAAACTTTCGTTCTCATAATTAATGGTTTCTGATTTAGGCATTTTAGTCAGCTATTTTGAAGGGAGGGGCTTAGATGATTTCATCGACTTCAGTACATGATTGGTACTTTATGTCATCGTCCCCAGAGGGATGAAAGGCAAAAACTGATATTGGTGGAATTTGAACTCATAACATAAAAACCGTAACTAAATATCGATTTTGTCTGACGCTCAAACAATTCTGCCAATCAGTCAACATAATAATCCTTTCTCCTAAAGATGCGAGGCCTGCAACTTATTTTTTTTTCTTTTTTTTTTTCTTTGGAGGGGAGACTAGTTGAATACATCGACCCCAGTGTTCAACTGGTACTTAATTTCTAAATTTCACCAGAGTATAAATACCTATAATGGTGAAACTTTACAAAAATCGAACTTACAAGTTTCCCGATAAGCAACAATATTCCCGATAAGCAGAATATTTTCAATTCCCTCCTCACAGAATATGCTAACAGCATTGGCTATTTGATTTATAATCAATAACCTGTCCACCATGTAGTAAACACGATCAATGTCTTCCTTGGTGGTAGCAGTTGCAGGACGTCGATACATTGGGTCATCTTCAAGACTCCCTTCTTCTCCGAAATCTAACAGCCTACTTTTGCACTGTTGATAAAGCTGGAGTGTCCATCACCTAATGTAGCAACCATGTCAGCATGAATGTACTTGGAGGCTAAACCCATTTTTTTACAGGAATTTGATGACATCCCGATGCCAAATTCTGTTCATTTTCAAGAGAAGTTGCTAAAAGTTACTTTTGAAGTTTTTTCTTTGAAAAGTCAGACGTCAGTTTACCTGGAAACAAACGATGCAGTTATTAATGGGAATATTAGAATTCAATGCATGCAGGATTTCACAGCTCTAGCATCACTCCTTCACAGTCAGCCCATGAAGTTTTCAACTCCTCCTCGTAATTCAAAAGTTCCAAGTATGTCACACTCACTGCTCGGGTTGGTTCCACCCGAGAATTATATTGCAGACACACGATTCTTTGAAATATTCAGTCACAAATTATTATAATAAACAAGCGGTTTAGTTGACCAACTGAATGTTCATCGTTGAAAGCGACGAAGATCCATCCTACATGTCGGGGTGGGTGGAATATAGAACGGATGGAGATTGACAGAGGGATAAAGATGGAGTTGAGACTGAGAAAGTGAGAGAGGAGAGAGAGAGGGGGGAACGGGGAATGAGGGAGTAGGAGGGGGTAAGAGAGACACTGACGGGACAGGGACTAACGACGACGACGATGATGATGATGATGATGATGATGATGATTGCTGGAGTTATTTCCCTTTATTTCAACCATCATCATCATCATCGTCGTCGTTATCATCATCATCCCCAACATCATCATCATCATCACCATTATCATCATCATCACCAACAGCGCTAGTCTGAGTCTCGTCAACAGCTATGTTCTTCTACTATCATTGCTACTACCACCGCTACTACTACTGCTACTACTGCTGCTGCTGCTGCTCTGGAAGCTAGTTGCTGCTACTGTAACATGTAGCAGAAGCAGCAACCACAGCGGTAACACGCAAGAGAAAGCTAATATGGGAGTCTCTTGCTGGTCGCTCTTCGTGCTAAAAATAGCAGTCAAAACTCCCTCAGTTGACACGTTCTCTCTTCAATAAAGACCTTCTTATTTAATGGAGCCCAGTATTCCAGTAACAGTGACAGGGTGGGCACGGTCGTAATGTCTTTTATCCTTATGAAGGCAGCTCGACCTGGGGCTGACCTGGGGCTAAACACCTAAAAATAGCAGCAGCAGCAGCAACATCAACATCGACATCAAAAGTTGTTGGGGGAGGGGGGTGACACGAATGTCAAAGCAAGAGAAATGCGACACCACCGCCACCGCCACGGCCATGATGGAGCACCGCTTTATAAAATAGTCCTCCATATACAAGGTCTGATAATATTGTTGGATGGCCATGATTGGAACGAATTCAATGATAGATCAGATTAATCAACTCAGACCAGGGACTAAAAAAACAAAACTGTGGCAGCAGCAGCAGCAGTAGTAGTAGTAGTAGTAGTAGTAGTAGTAGTAGTAGTAGAATCAAGTGCAGCGGTGGCTGCTGTGATATCAGCAACAGCGCGGCAGCATCGGTAACTGCAGCAGCAGCAGCGGCACAAACAGCAGCAGAAGCCAAAACCAGGAATAATTTTGCCGGGTTCTGCAAACAAGAACAAGCAGAACAAGACTGACAACCTGTTAACATCCATCCATCCGTCTATCCATCCGTCTATCAATAGACCTAGTCTATCCGCCTGTCTAGATATATATCAATCTGTCTGACCATCAATCTGCCTGCACTATCTCTCTCTCTCTCTCTCTCTCTCTATCTATCTATCTATCTATCTATCTATTTATCTATCTATCTATTTCTCTATCTGTTTGACGGTCTGTCTGCCTGTCCGTCCATATACGCGTGTCTGTGTGTCCAGTCCGATGTAAAAAGGAAAAACTATATCTCGTTTCATCTCAGCAGCTTTCTTCCTCCCTTCCTCTCTCTCTCTCTCTCTCTCTCTCTCTCTCTC
>NC_069004.1:35766871-35771312 GCF_001194135.2 Octopus bimaculoides
TATATATATATATATATATATATATATCCAGTCTGGTCAGGAATATTATTCACCAAAACACAACAGGAATACGAAACGAAAGGAAAACCTCGCCTCAACTGGATCAATTAACTGCCAACAACAACAACAACACCAACAACCACTATCATCACCATCGCAACAACCGTGTCTACTGCTAACACCAGCACCACCACTACTACCACTACTACCACCGCTACTACTATACAGACGCGACAACAACAGCAATAACAACAATAATGCACGACTGGCAGGACCTGGGTCATTTCTAGTCCAACTACCACCACCACTACGACTGCTGGACTACCACTACCATCAACTACAACTGCAGCCTCTGTTACTACTGCTACTACTAGTAGCATTGGGACCATCTAAACCGTGACCACCACAAACTGGACGACAATAATAATCACAACGCTAACAGCAATCAGAGCAAGGAATTGTCGCATCTCATAGTCATATATTCATATTGTAGTATAGGCGGTGGTGGTGGTGGTGGCGGTAGCGGTGTCAGGTCTCTCTCTCTCTCTCTCTCTCTCTCTCTCTGCCTTAAATTATCAAGTGTGTTGAATATGCCGTGTAAACCACAATACGTCAAGCAATATATAGACATTTAATACACACAAACACACACTCGATACATACATACATACATATATATGTATCCATATATACATATATATATATGTGTGTATATGTATGTACGTATGCATGTATAATTTTTAATTTATCCGTATGAAATGCCTTAACTACTGTGTATATATCAATACATCAATGTATATACCCATATATAACACATAAATATATTGAATATATATATATATATATATATATATATATATATATATATACATACAGATAGAGCGAAACAGTTAAACACACACACACGCACGCGCACACACCACTGTGCTTGCTTCATTCATAGAATAACCCGCATCATTAGCTATATATATGTATATATATAATATTTATATTTATATATACACACATGCATGCATACATCAGTGTCTTTAAAGAACAGCAGCAGCAACAACAACAACAACAACAACAACAACAACAATGGCAACACCATCCACATCATTAAAAACAACAACGACTACCATAATTATTATTATGATTGCCAAAATGATGGTGCTATTAGGAATTCTAAACCTGGCCACAGCGCTGCCGGATTTTACCCGAATGGCAATCCTACAAAGTAAGTAAATCGTCATCATCATCATCATCATCATCATTATTATTGTTATTGATATTATTATTATTATTATTATTATTATTATTATTATTATTATTATTATTATTAACATACCGTTACTGTTTCTTTTTTAGCATCGTATGTTCCCCCACCCCTCGTTTTTTGCTTTAAAATAACGAAATAAATATTCATAACATGACACAGAATGTAATATAATACAATATGCAACATGAAATAGTAAGGGAACATTCAATAATGTAGTCCCAGGTAGGCTATGACAGAGAAGAAAATAAAAGATACAAAACAACGATGATGTCCATGTTAGGAATGGGGCTTTACTGTTTGAACCAGCGAGAGAGTCACGATGGGATTGTCGCGGCCCGAGCTCCCAGAAGTAGCAACCAAATATAACATGATATAATATATAATGTGATATTATATCATATAATATTAATATCATTATGATATATATACGCTATGATATAATATTAATATACCTTATCTCTCTCTCTGTATATATATATATATATACATATATATATATATGTATGTATGTATAATATATTATATTTGATTGTTGTTGTTTCGCCCTACACCAATTCTGATCCAGCTGTCGCCAATGATCCTAGGCGTTCCAACAGTGACCATTGCATCCACGCTTTTATTTATTTAAACATTGTCCACGTAGGACTACACCATCCACCATGTTCTCCTTTCTGTTTTAAGATGGTGAAGCGTGCCTTGAGGAAGGGGCATATGCCTACTCTTTCTAGCATGGTTGATGTCTGCATAGAGACTTCCTCTGTTCATTCAAATAATCGATATCACATAATTTGATATGATTTTGAAATCGATATCTTCTGACTGGCTCAGAGCGGGAAACGTGTCTAGGCGACCTCAGTACATTACAGGTATTAACATTATTATTCAAACCGAAAATGTGATCTGTGTGTGACCACTTAAGTTGTTAGAAGTAGCAGCTAAATTTCCCCCCAAAATAACTCCCGCTCCCCGTGTACCTTAAAAAAGGACATGTTGGTTTGGGTTCCGTGTATATAGAGGAAGGGGACACGGTCACGGCTGGAACGTCAACGATCAGGACTACCCAGGGATAAACAGTAAAAACATCTGGTTATTTCTTTACTCGAGCCAATGAGAGGGAGGGATGGCCACAATGATCAAGCTGCTAGAAATAACAGCTAAATTTCTCTGAAACTGTCCTCTACAGGCATTCATTAGACAATGTGGCTCCTGGTAGTCTGTACGGTGAAATGGTCATTTTTGGAACACATATGATCATAGACCTGTACTCGACTAGTTGTAACCTGGGGTTGAACCACATGCACCACCACCACTATTACTACAACGCGGCACCAAACAAGGATACTCGTCTCTCGTCGGACCTGCTAGAAATAACAGCCATATAAATCTCTCACAAAATCACTCTCAAAAAGGAAGAACACATAGACTAGACAGCGTAGTCCTAGATACATTATGTCTTAAAAGACAGGATGGTCGCCACTGGGACGCCTGTGGTCATACATTGTTGAATCAATGACAAACACCGACCAAATACCAGTAATTAATCGGGTTAACGTTGGAACTAATGTCGCTAATATTATAGAATGCATGACATTGCTAATATGTGTGACACACACACACAGCAATATGAAGATTGTAATGTCTGCTACGCTAGACATAGGTGTCGAGTGAGTGTCTTGTAGCGGGAGAGGAACAATTAAAGTGAATTCACACAACTTCGTAACCTTCGGTCAATGTGTTGTGCGCGCGCGCGCGCGTTTGGCGGGGAATTAGCAGAATCGTTGGAGCATGCGGGAGAGCAATAGTGCCTTGCGGTATCTATGTCCCAGCTCTGCATTCGACTTGGCCTTTCTCAAACACGCATACCCTTCTTGGTTTCTCTCTCTTTGCAAGCAATTCTTTGTGGTCAGATTTGAAGAGGTATGCGTCCAAGACATACCATATGTCACTACGACGCCTCTGCTTTAAAAATCCAAGAGTTTTTACTTGAAGGCACGGTTAAAATATTTTGTAATAATCACTCCAGCTCTCAACGTTCTGAATTTCAATGCCATCAAAGTCAACTTTTTTCATGGTCGATAAATAAAGTACCAGACGATGATTGGCGGATGTGGAGGGTGGAGAGCTACTGGCTGATTTGTTTGAGCGTCCCACCGTATAGTTTGTGGTGTTTATTGCAGCGTTCTGGCGGCAGCTTCTGCGACAAACGCTGGTGCTTGCCTTTCTCTTAGTCGACGTTAGTGTGATGGAGAACGGACGCTTGCTTGCCTGAATAACTTGAAGTCTTCCTTAAAAGGAAATCCTTGTGCAGGTCTCTACCGCGGAGAGAATGTTCCCAGGTTCAGATCCACAGTCCCACGAGATATACAGAGACCCACATCCCCGGACAAGATGTAAAATACAATACTATAACTAATAATAATATTTTTTTGTAGAGTGTCCAGCAACTAAATTCCACTCGCAAGACATTGGTCAACTCTAAGTTTAATAGAAGACCCTTGTGCAAGGTGATGCACTATGAAATCGAACCCAGAACCACGTGGTTGCAAAGCAAACTGTTTAACCACACTACTATGCCTTCGGCTATATGTTTACAATTCGTCTCTGCTCAGTTGCCGTTGAACGCCAGGCTCTGTCACGTCCGCAGCGCCTCGCCCTTATCATACCGAACTACAAACAATTAATTCCTTCCCATTTTATCCAAAATAACCAAGTTCCAAAATGTTAGGTGCCACCTTGATCTCTCATTTGGTTGTTTGATTGCTTTATTTAAACGTCCACTTAAATATTTTTAATGGCGTTGGTCGGGGAATCCTTATTCATGTTGGTCATGTTGGTCAATAGCAGATATAACGGACTCTTTATATTGTGGGCATACGTGTTGGTCTCCTTCTTAGCGGCACCCCAAAAGGAGTAGTTCAGGGGTTTAAATCAAGAGACCTAGGACGCCAAACATTAGGGATAATATGATCACGAAGATTTTCGACCGTCCACTCCTTGATCGTGCAGGCTGTGTGCGAGAGTGTTGAGTCTTCTGGGAACACGTAGGGTCACCACAGAAGAAAACTCTCTCGATTTAGGGCTTCACAACTGTCTCCATTGCCTCGATGTAAGCTGCAGCATTGACCCAAAGACCTTGCAGAGAAAGGGAGAAGACATGACATGGCCCGCATTACTCACGACCCC
>NC_069004.1:35772269-35773189 GCF_001194135.2 Octopus bimaculoides
TGTGTGTGTGTGTGTGTGTGTGTGTGTGTCTGAGGAAACTCAAAAAAGTCCGACAATGCTTAATCGCATTCCACCTGAAAAAGCACCAACAGCATCATCATTATCGTTTTTAAACCGTCATCCTAACTCCTCCTGCTCCTCCTCCTCTCCCTCTAGACAATAGTCTCATTCCTGGCTTTCATTAGCTTCGCCTTGGTGCAACGGTCTTCTCGTATTCCGGCAGACATCGATTGGTCCAGCATCGATCACCGCCGGGCAATTATTACTTCCTGTTGTTGCTGTTACTGTTGTTGTCGTTATTGCTGTTCCTGTTGCTGCTGCTGCTGCTGCTGATGATGATGATGATTAGGATGATGATGCTTTTGTAAATTATACCGGTGAAAAAAGGTTTTCGTCATCACCATTCCACCACCACCACCGCTGCTGCTGCTACCACTACACCAACAGCAACTGCTACTGCTAGCAATTTCGGGGAAGCGGATAAGTCGATTACATCGACCCCAGCATTCAACTGGTATCTAATTTATCGACCCCGAAAAGATGAAAAGCAAAGTCAACCTCGGCGGAATTTGAACTCAGAACGTAGCGATGGGTGAAATACCACTAAGCATTTCGATCAGGGTTCGAACGACTCTGCCGGTACGCCGCCTTAATAATAATAGTAATAATAAATATCATTTTTATTATAGGCACAAGGCCTGAAATATGGTGGAGGGGGATAGTCGATTACATCGACTCCAGTGTTTCACTGGTACTTAATTTATCGACCCCAAAAGGATGAAAGGCAAAGTCGAACTCGGCGAAATTTGAACTCGGAATGTAGCGACGGGTAAAATACCGCTTCGCATTTTGCCCGGCGTGCTCACAACTTTGTCAGCTCGCCGCCTAAATATTATTATTATTATTATTATTATTATTAT
>NC_069004.1:35773368-35775152 GCF_001194135.2 Octopus bimaculoides
TGGTACTTAATTTATCGACCCCAAAAGGATGAAAGGCAAAGTCGAACTCGGCGAAATTTGAACTCGGAATGTAGCGACGGGTAAAATACCGCTTCGCATTTTGCCCGGCGTGCTCACAACTTTGTCAGCTCGCCGCCTAAATATTATTATTATTATTATTATTATTATTATTATTATTATTATTATTATTATTATTATTATTATTATTATAAGCCTCGGGGTTCACGTCCAATATTCTACCATTTCCGTCTGTTCATCAACCTAGAGTGGGACTTTACTTCTTGACCCCGGAATTATGAAAGACAATACTGACCTCGGTGGGATATGAACTCAGAAAGCAAGAAACCCGAATAAATAACGCAAGGCATTTCCGTCGATGCTCCAGCGACTCAATGTAGAAACAAGGAAGGACATATTGGATTTTGTGGTCTTAGATATATCTGAAACAAAAGAGAACTGGATGGATCCAACTAATAAGACTTCGACACAGGACTGTTGCGTTCGACCACGGTACTGTGGTATTCGACTTTCGACCAAGTGTTCGACCACAGGTGTGTTGTGATCGACTTTCCACCACAGAGCTGTTGTGTTCGACTATTGGACTGTGGTGTTCGACCATAGGAGCGGTGTTTTCGACCACAGGACTGTGGTTTTCGGTCATAGGACTGTTGTGTTCGACTTTTGACCACAGGACTGTTATGTTCGACCACAGGACTGTGGCGTTCGCCCATAAGACTGCTGTGATCGACTTTAACCATAGGACTGTAGTGTTCGGCCCCAGGACTGTTGTGTTATTATTATTATTATTATTATTATTCAGTAGTTTTATTTTTATAACGTGCTTTCACTTCACTACCGAGCGCAGCTCTGTGCGTCTTGGGTATGTGCTGTGGTTTGCTGTGGTGCTCTTATGTTTACTGTATTGAAAGTGTTTTGCGTAGAATGTGTGCAGTACCCAGTAGTGCAATTTTCTGTATGTTATATATATTTGTAAGTCCTGGTGTTTTTGTTATGTATTTGTCTGAATATTTTTTTATTATACCTAAGGCACCTACTATGATAGGAATTGTTTCTGTTTTTAGATTCCACATTCGAGTTATCTCTATTTCCAGGTCTTTGTATTTTGAAAGTTTTTCCATTTCTTTTAGAGAAACGTTGTCATCTGCTGGTATTGAAACATCAATTAGAAGGCATTTTTTTCCTTCATGATCTTTGACAACTATATCTGGTCTATTTGCCTTTATTATTATTATTATTATTATTATTATTATTATTATTATTATTATTATTATTATTATTATATTTCATTATGATGCATTTGATTAGGCCGAAGCCAAGCTGAAGCTCTTCTAATTCCTCTTCTAGATGAAACCGGAAACCATTGTTCTTCGTTAATTATTCTTTCCCGCCATTCCTTCCACACAACACAGAGAACTTCTAAAATCTGTTGATGACTTCAGCTCTACTTGATTCCACTTCTTCCACCTCAACTTGCCTTCCTTCGTTCATTATAACCCTTGTCTTAGTTTTTTTTTTTTTTTTTTTTTTTTTTTTTTTTTTTTTTGCTGTTGGTATTGTTATTGTGGTCACCCTTCCTTCCAGCCACCTGTAAACCAACCAATTTCTTCGTTTTCCACTTGTGACGCCGCATTGAATACTTCTGATTCTTCGTACGAAACGTTTCCTTTGTATTCGTATATATCTATATATATATACGTGCATGCGTATGTGTGTGTGTGTGTGTGTGTGTGTGTGTGTGTGTGTGTGTGTGTGTGTGTGTGTGT
>NC_069004.1:35775164-35780869 GCF_001194135.2 Octopus bimaculoides
ACGTGCATGCGTATGTGTGTGTGTGTGTGTGTGTGTGTGTGTGTGTGTGTGTGTGTGTGTGTGTGTGTACTGGATTTTATGGTACCAGTAGCACTCATGAGAGACCTCACAAGTGACCTGACACACATACATACATACATACACACATACACACATACACACATACATACATACATACATAGACCATATCATAAAAGCCAGAATTGTTTATTGAGAAGAAAATTCAATATTCTTGTTTTTGCAACTTTACTAGTGAGTGGCAAAGACTCAAAGCGAAATACTTTAATTTCAGTTTTCTAATAAAATAGAATTTCTATCGTCTTCTTGCACTGTTTCTTTTTTTTTCTTTTTTTTTTTAGATAATCAACACTAAATAATTGATATTAATAGAACTGGTGTACGTTCTATAAACAGATAATCGATATTTGTAGAACTAGTATAGATATGCCGTCAAGAATGACGGGAAACGAACATTAAATAATAAAGTTAAAATGGAGAAAACTACATTTACTTTTAAATGAAGTTATTTAAAAATTTGAAATAAAATTAGCATTGATCTATCGTGAATAATAAAATATTTTTGGGTTCAATAATTGCTTTACAGTCGGAAAATTTAATTGATTGCAGAGAAATAATTGTGTAAAAATGTACCAATGGAAATAAGCACAATAAGATTTCGAATTATCTCTCTTCATATTACATGAAATCTAGATATACACAACGGTATTTATTACAAGAGTGATTTTCAAAAGAAAGATAAATATACAGGCTTGGATATGTGGTTGAGAAGCTTGATTTCCAACCACGTTGCTTTGGGTTCAGTTTCACTGCGCGGAGCCTTAGGTGAATGCTCTCTGCTACAACCCCGGGCTAACCAAAGCCTTGTGAGCTGATTTATACACGAAAACTGAGAGAAGCCCGTTGTATGTGCGCGTGCACGCGTGCATGTATCTGTGCATGCGCATCTTTGTGTTTGTGTTTGTCCTCCATTACCGTTTGACAACCAGTGTTGGTTTGTTTGCAGCCCCGTAATTTTCGCCAAAACTGACCGATAGAATAAGT
Organism: Octopus bimaculoides; assembly: GCF_001194135.2. NCBI lineage: Eukaryota > Metazoa > Mollusca > Cephalopoda > Octopoda > Octopodidae > Octopus > Octopus bimaculoides. The sequence goes on from NC_069004.1 coordinate 35,776,227, forward strand.
ATCAGGCTCAAAAAATAAGTACTACAGTCAAGGTGGTGCCCCAGCATGGCCGCTGTCGTAAGACTAAAACAAGTAAAAGAATAACCACAGCTTATCGTTTTCGTGTGCATTTGTTTTTATCAAATCTGGCGACAAGAAAATCATTTGAAACCAAGTCTCTGATAGAATTTGGTGGTTCGGAAAGTGCACGAATCGTAGACAAGCAGGCCACGTGTGTTAACTTCAGTAATATCGAGTTGTTAAAGTTTGTTCCTTCCTCTCTGCTTCAGTTTCTGTTTTCTAACTCCCCCCCCCACACACACACACACACTTAATGCTGACATCAAAACTTAAACGTCAACTTTGAGTTTTTACAATCTCTTGTAAATTACAGGCGAAGTACTTCAAGACATCCTCATTATCGTCGTCATCATCATCATCATCATCAGAGCTAGCATCATCATCATCATCATCATCAGTAAAAGAATTTCGATCAAAGGCGTTCCAGTTGTGTCCATCCTGTCCCTTTTTTTTAATACATCGTATATCAAGGACTACATTATCCAATGTTCCCTTTCTTTTTTAAGACAACAGCATTAATTCAAGAGACTTTCGGCTGCTATTTCTTGCAGACATTGTAGGAGCACAGAATGGCTGGCCTCGTTTGCTGGTCATCATGAGGAATTGGTCAACAAAGTCACAGTGAAACGCGGCCCACGGCTTTTGTTGGTGTTGTTGTCGTCGTCGTCATCTAGCTATAAATCGTCCCTAACTGAGTCGATCTATGATCCAAAGCAATCCAACCGTGACCGACACCTCTTTTATTGTATCTCGACAAGAACTCCAAGACCCCTTTCTCCTCTAAGACGGCGAACTAGCAGAATCGTCAGAGAGTCGGATAAAAGGATGCCTTTGAAGTATCGATACAGGATCCTTTCATTCTGGTTTCAAATCCCATCGAAGACAAGTTTGTCTTTCACTCTTCCGGGACTGATCGATATATCGGTTGATGAACTGGTACAAACTGTAGGGAATCGATAAAAAGTTTCGACCGTTCTCTTCCTAACTTCAAACATCGTTGTCCACCTGAGAAATCTATCGCGTGTACTCGGGTAGCGACTTACCCCGTTACACAGTTTTAACAGTACCACCAGCTCCTTGGGTACCATTTACAGAAGAGTCCCTTCGGTTGTTGTAAACACTAAGATCAAGTCTCCGGTTGAAAAGATACCTCCCCCTTCTCCCTTTTCCCTCCCACCAGCTTTTCAGCCCCTTTCAAGAATCACGGTTCCTACTATTCTCTCTTGAAAGAAAATAAAGACGATAGACGAGATTTAAAAGAGATTTAGCTGTTATTTCTCCAGGTTCACTCACTGGGTCCTTAGGCACGTATATGTGTAGAGGTATGGGGTGGTGTTGTGGGGGCGGGGGGCTAAAAATGACAACCTAATTAGATATTTTAATTGAGCCAATCTTAATAACAGATCTTCTGAAGTGTTTCACAGACTTCAAGAGTCCTTTCACTTCCGCTTGTCACAAACATTCATTTCAATCTATTAGTGGTTGTTGTTGTTGTTGTTGTTGCGGTCGTTGCTGCTTTCGTTGCCATACTGCTGTGGGTTTTTTGTTTGTTTGTTTTTTTCATAGTCGTTGCTGTTGTTGTTGTAGTTGTTGTTGTCACTGTTGTTTTAGGCTGTTGTTTAAAACTAGGGCCCAACAGAATAGTTCTATACTCACACGGATTCCAATCCTGACCATTATGTCTATTTGGAGCTTTATAGGACTGCATTATCGAACGCAGAGTGTGATTTAACTGCTATTTCTGAGAAGTTGAACGACCACTAACAGACCTCCTTGTTGCCTGGTTTCACTAACAATTCTTTATTGTTGCCCTGTTGCTGTTGTTGTTGTTGTTGCTTTTGTTGTTGTTGTTGCTGCTGCTGTACCTGCTGCGACCATCGAGTGTCACTACTTAAACACTTGAGACAAATGTTTCTATTTACAGCTTCCAAGCTGACGCGAATTTCCTCTGAGGGTGTGTGTGTGTGTGTGTGTGTGTCGTCTACGTCATTGCTGCACTGAGGCTAATGAAGCCAGGTTCTTAGAACTTCATACTCAAGGCGTACTTCAAACATGAGTGTAGTCTTACATGGAATAAATGACAGATGTTTAACGAGAACACAACATAGTTTGGTTTAGGTAGATAGATAGAGAGAGAGAGAGAGGGAGAGAGAGAGAGAGAGAGAGAGAGAGAGAGAGAGAGAGAGAGAGAGAGAGAGAGAGAGAGAGAGAGAGAGAGAGAGAGAGAGAGAGAGAAAGAGATAGATAGACAGACAAGCAGACAGACAGACAGACAAACGGACGGACGGACGGGCGGGCGGGTAGATAGACAAACAGACAGAGACACTGCTACTGTTCAGGTTTCGGCTTTTATTATTAACAATATTATTAACCACATTGTGTTGTGTGATCCCATAAGGTTTCATGTGGTGACAGAAGAACGCAAAGAGCGTGTCAAGAACGAGAGAAATGGCATAAACTCGATCTTCCTTTATCCCAGGGTAAACATATATAACAGATGTAACACCAAGTTCCGTCCCGTGTTCTTTTTCCTCGTTATATACGAGATAAACAAGGCGGTGGGAGCTGGCCGAATCGTTAGCACGCCGGGCGAAATGCTTAGAGGTATTTCGTCTGCCGCTACGTTCTGAGTTCAAATTCCGCCGAGGTCTACTTTGCCTTTCATCCTTTCGAGGTCGATAAATTAAGTACCAGTTGCGTACTGAGGTCGACTAGCCCCCTCCTCAAAAATTTCAGGCCTTGTGCCTAGAGTAGAGTAGATATTCGGTGCCCCCTGTTGTCGAGATGGTTTCGCTGTTTCATTACTGAATTCTTTCACTTCCATCGCTAAAGCGTTCATTAAAAAAAAAGTTCTAATTAGTACCCCCACTCTCCTCATTAAAGAAAATCTTGGGGGCATCATAAATACCCATCCTGATGATTTAAATTTCAGCTTCCTTGCGAATAAATGACTGGTCGACTTAGTTTCGCTGCTCTCGTGGCTTCGGATTTGTGCACAAAACCAATAATTTTGATGGCAAAGTATTTGTTGAATTGATCCAATTCAGTCCTTCACCGTTACTTTATTCTATCGACTCCGAAAGAATGAATAACAAAGTTGTCTTTGGCAGGATTTGAATTCACAAAATGTCGGAACTAGAAATACTGCAAAGCATTTGTTCCGATAATTTCGCCAATCCACCGCCTTTCCTGTTTTAAACATGAAAAGGAAGTTGGGAGACGCTTTGCTATTTCGAAGTAACTGGTCTTTAGAAATAAAGAATTCAATGTTGAAGATCACGAGGAATTCTCAGGTGAGGATTAGGAACAGCTTCCAAAAAGATCTTTATCTGGACAATGATATCGAGGCTATGAGTGGAGGCGCAATGGCCCAGTGGTTAGGGCAGCGGACTCGCGGTCGTAGGATCGCGGTTTCGATTCCCAGACCGGGCATTGTGAGTGTTTATTGAGCGAAAACACCTAAAGCTCCACGAGGCTCCGGCAGGGGATGGTGGCGAACCCTGCTGTACTCTTCCACCACAACTTTCTCTCATTCTTACTTCCTGTTTATGTTGTGCCTGTAATTCAAAGGGTCAGCCTTGTCAAACTGTGTCACGCTGAATATCCCCGAGAACTACGTTAAGGGTACACGTGTCTGTGGAGTGCTCAGCCACTTGCACGTTAATTTCACGAGCAGGCTGTTCCGTTGATCGGATCAACTGGAACCCTCGACGTCGTAAGCGACGGAGTGCCAACACACGGAGGCTATGATCAATTCGAGTAAATTTCTACGGGTAAGAAAGAAAAGCACAACGAACAACGAAACGTTCTAAAAGTACTCGTTCGGGAGATCTGATCATTGTTGACATTTCTAATTATGTCGAACACTTTCTGTCGAGTGCAAGGAAGGGCAATTAGTCTTCCTCTGTTCGGTTGCTATGGTGAAAAAGATGGTGTTGGTGGTCATAATTAAGAAGGAAGATGACAACATTTACCCTCCCTAGCCAAGCCCTCGTTATTTAAGTGCCACTTGAAAGGGAAGGCGAGTGTTGAGAGAAAACTGGTCTCCTTCACTAAACTTAGATGCGTTTTGCGTTGATGGTTTTACTCGGAATGTTCGTCGGTAATTTTGTATCAGAAAAGAGGCCCCTATACCTATAATTTAGGGATTTATGCTGTTCCTAATTTCCCTCACGCTTCCCTTTTTGTGGAATATAAAAATTTCATACATTTTTGAAATCCTTCTTTCATTTGTATAATTTAAAACATTTTTCACTTGATTTTAACACAGCAACCCCACGACACTGTATTGACCCCCATCAATTCGCAACCCTTGTGCCTTTATTTCCTGGTGTGATTTTTGTGTCAAACCCTATTCTTTATGTAGCTGGCTTTTGTAATAAACCCATTCATTCAACGCTCCTCTCACAAATCAAAGAAATCAGTAGTAGTAGTAGTAGTAGTAGTAGTAGTAGTAGTAGTAGTAGTAGTACACCACCACGGAAAACGTGATCTTTGTGTTCACTTCTGCCACATTTAATCATAAGTAGGATGAATATAAACAGCGATTTTCTCTCCCTCTCTTACTCTTTTACACCCTCTCT
>NC_069004.1:35781225-35782247 GCF_001194135.2 Octopus bimaculoides
ATATATATATATATATATACATATAAATATTTATTTATTTATTTACTTATAATTTAAGTAGTAAATTAATGACGAACAGTGCTCAAGAGGCGAAGCATAAAAAGAAGCCGGGTCAGATGGCAATCAAAGATATTTGACTTTTGAGGACTGCAAAAATTCTTCGTTTGTAAAATGTGTGGGAAGATGTTCATCTTTCTTTTCTTTATTCTTGTGGGTGGGTTTGGAACTCTTTCGACCGTATCCTGTTTAGCAGCACTATCGCCACCATCACCACACTATCACCAGCTCCATGGAGGATCTTAAGCAGAACCCATTCTCTGGCAAGTGTTCAGAGTAGGGACAATAAGAGGTAGGAGAGGTCAACCAGAATATCGTTTTGGTATCTGGAGAACCACAAAAGGATTTGTGAAGATCTGGTGGAAACCCTCCTTCCCCTTCACCACAGATAAACTCAAATACCTTTTGAATTTTCAAAGCCTCTACCATTCTGAAAACCGTTCTACTTTTACCATTCCAAGATTTCTCTTGGACGCTCTGGTTCAGAACATGTCATTACTTTGAGGGCAACTTCTTCATTTAATTCCAGTAATCACACAAATTCCGAAAAGGAACAGCAGAGTTGGTCTTGCACCTCTGATTCAGTGATGCGTAAAGCATCCACCTGAAACCGTTCCTTCTCTTGCCTTCTTTTGCTGGGCTCAAATCTCATTTGCAAACCATTGGAAAACGAACCTCCACCAACCATTCTGCCTATACGTCTGTGCACACCTTCCTGTGCAATGTATGCCAGAAGGTTTGCAAATCCAACAGAGGCCTCAAAAGACATTTTGAGATCCACAAAGATCAGAATTTATCTGCAACTCTTGGTGGTCCAAATCGGATATGCAATCTATGAGGGTGTCTTTTCAAAACATTGTCTGGTTTAAAAAGCCACATCAGATGCCATGATGGTTCTAAGGTGTGGGTACAGGAGGTGGTCAAACTCTGCATAATGAGTAGACAACCACCATGTATATATATAT
>NC_069004.1:35782629-35785226 GCF_001194135.2 Octopus bimaculoides
ATATATATATATATATATATAAACGACGGGCTTCTTTCAGTTTTTGTCAGCCAAATCTACTCACAAGGCTTTGGCCAGCTTGAGGCTATAGTAGAAAGACACTTGCCCAAGGTGCTACGCAGTAGGACTGAACCCAGAACTATGTGGTTGGGAAGCTTGCCAACCACATAGTTCCGGGTTCAGAAGCGTTCTAACCATGACTGCGTTGAGAGAGAGAGGGGGGCATTCATGTATATAGAGTCATTCTATAACACATACACACACGCACCCCTCTCTTCCTTATCATGACCCCACATAACCTTACAGCCCCAACAATAACACTATGACGTGTAGGGTTAGGGATTTCGCCTCTTATCAATATGTATACTGTAAAGCCCAATTGTTAACCAGTTATCTCCCCTACTCCCACTCTTTACCTTCCTTATCCTCTTCCACTTTTAATGATAATGCCGTCTCTTCTTGTACCGAAAGACATGGATTGTAGGGAGGTTGTTTAGAGAAGAACAGGCGGCTGTCGGGGTGGGAAGTGTCTAGAGAAAGGAGGCGAGGTGATACGGCAGTTCCCTTTGTGTGTATCCTTTGTGAGCATATACATATATGTGTATGAATGTGTCTAATCATACATATGTGTATGCACACATTGATATATATATACACATATATATATATACATAAACACACACACACACAGTGAGCATGTGTGTATGTGTGTGTGTTATGTTGAACAACAAGTGTCTCCACCTCCGATGTTAATCTCTTCGTTCGTCTGTGAGACGCCTCTGACGTAGGCGACCTCCCACCCTCTTATCTTCTTCTTACTTCCTTTTCCTTCCTCATCCTACCCACTTCATTCGCCACCTTTAAACACACACACACACACACACATTCATGTATTGTGCCATTGGTTCGTATGACGTCAAAGTCTTATTTACAATCCAACGAGAGTATGATTGCTTCAAACGTCATAAGTAGCAGCCAAAGACTCCCTCAAATCACGTCCGAGCGTCTTTTGACAAGATAGGTTTTTATTAGCTTGTAAACTCTTATACATACTCATTACTTATGAATACAAAACGGGTCAGTCATGGTTAGAACGCTTCTGAACATAAATTTTGTTGACCAGGGCTATTTATATAAAACCATTGTTGGACTACTTCAACAAAATTTTGCGTGATGCTTTGAGCAGCAAGTGTCTTCTACTATAGCCATGTGAGGGGATTTGGTAGACGGAAACTGTAAGAAGCCCGTTTATATATATATATATATTTATGTGTGTATGTTTGTCTTTGTGTCTGTGTTTGTCCCCCCACTATCGCTTGACAGTCGATGTTGGTTTGCTTACGTCCCCGTAATTTAGCAGTTCGGCCAAAGTGACTGATAGAATAAATACTAGGGGTCGATTGTCCAGCTAAAGGTGGTGCTCCAGCATGACCGCAAGCAAATGACTGAAACAAGTAAAAGAATACACACACACACACACACAAATATATATATATATATATATATATATATATATATATTAGTAGGGTTAAATGAAATAATGAAAAAAACTTTGGCATAATGACTATCCCTAGGAAAGATATGTTGTTGGTTATAGAATTATTCTTTGTTGCCATTATTCTTTAGTACCATTATTTTTGCTACCATTAGTCTATGGTGCCATTTCTCATCGGTACCATTATTCTTCTGTAGCATTATTTTTGGGCAAGGAAACTCTTCATGTTTTTGAAATAATTAAGTTTCATACTCACCCATTCATAACTGGTTCCATTCGTAGGGGAATCTGCCTCTGTGTGTATATATATATCAATATATGTGAGTGAGTGTGTGTGTGTACGTGTGTATACAAACACACATGTACACATACAAATATGAACGTATGCACATGTATTACTATGAATTCCATTCTCAATAGTCTTTTGTTCTTCATGTTATCGATCAAGTGTCGCTGATGTCGTCGGCGTTGTTGTTGTAAGCAAAAAACACAATGTCTAGACTGCTGGTTCCTTAAATATTTCCTCAGCGCCAACATTGTTCAATATCTTCAGACCCCCAAAATAGAGACGGTTTTATCCCTTTAAAACAACCACCACTTACCATCCTAAGTCCACCACCTTCTGTGTGCAATGTGTATATAATTCTATACAGTCTGCATATAGATACATACATTCATGTGTTTGTGTGTGTGTGTGTGTGTGCGTGCATAAGTTTGGCGGGTGGGGCTGTGTCTGTCAGACAGAGACAGTAATGTGTACACTTTGGGACATCCGATGCTCAAGATCAGCTAATCTTCATTTTTATTTAACTCTTTTCTTTTCCAAAATATTTACAAACATATGCACGCACACACACGCACACGCACACACACAAATATTGTATTTCTATTCGTGTGGTGTTTATGTACGTATGTATACGATGTATGAATGGTTTGATGGAGAAAGAATAAGGGCGTTTGTTGATCTTCCGATGTTTGTGTGTATATATGTATGTATGTAAGTATGTCTATATATATATATATATATATATATATAAATATATATATATATATATATATATATTTATATGTATGCATATACATATATATACATATATATATA
>NC_069004.1:35785875-35787190 GCF_001194135.2 Octopus bimaculoides
CCATCGTTTTATCATGGTCCGTTGCTGTTCTAGTTTGAGTTTGGATTTCATTTGTTTTATAGCCTTTGTTGTTTCTTCTTCTTCTTCTTCTTCTTCTGTTTATTATTATTATTATTATTATTATTATTATTATTATTATTATTATTATTATTATTATTATTATTATTATTTCGTTTCTCTTTCAGATTGTCAGAATCACACATACGGTCCCAACTGCCAATTCAAATGTGGTCACTGCTCACAAAACTTCCCTTGCAATGAACAGACAGGTGCTTGCAATGGCGGGTGCCAAATCGGTTGGTCAGGAAAGAAATGTGACCAAGGTAATCATTTCGTATACATACAGACACACATACTCACACACATGCATACATATACATATATGCACCCGTATATAAGTATGTAAGTGTGTACGTGTGGGAGGGGGGTGTACCTTTTAACTGAAACGTGAAATTGAGAAAACGAATTTGCCGTTAAAAAATTCGGTTTATTGAGTGTACAGACCTTTTAAGAACTTGGAGTTTGTGGGAAAATTCATTTAAGTAAAACTGATCCTTGGTAGAGAAAATGTTGGCAATCTCTGTAGAGGTAAGTAGATAGAGAGACGAGAATAGATGTGTATTTATTTTCTTACAAATTATTCACTATTTAAAAGGGAAGTATTTTGCAAAACAAAGCAACACGAACATTATGGAATGAAGTAGTCGTATTGTGTGTATACACTTTCGTTTTGAAGCTTTTCAAACACGTGCTATGGTATAAACATGTGTGTTTATATATATATATATATATATATATATATATATATGCTTACGCACACACGCGCACACATATACTACATAGCTGCAATAATTTCTAAAAATTTTCATTCATACTACAAAACCCCTTTCAATCAACAGTACATGGAATTAATTTCTCCACATTATCCATCTGTAATAACAAAAATATGAACTCCTGTCACAATTTACATACCACAGACAAGAAGCCTTTCTACCCATTCTACACAGCACTTTCCTTCCATAATGGAACTGAAACTGTAACATATGTAACATTTGTTTCTCTTTATGTTCCCTATATCTCTCCCTTTCCAAAATAGCTCCTTATATTGAACTCTGCTATTTCCTTCCGTTTAACTCTCTCATATCGTCTCTGATGAAGGGATATTCCTCATATTCCCGAAACAGCTGTAAAACTACTTTTCTCTTTATAAGTGTTCTAGAAACTTCACACTGCCTTGGCTTTGTAGTCTCATTTCATGTAACACACACACACACACACACACACACACACACACACACACACACACACACACACA
>NC_069004.1:35789607-35790837 GCF_001194135.2 Octopus bimaculoides
TGTGTGTGTGTGTGTGTGTGTGTACGTAAATGTCAAACGATGAAAATAAGTGCTCAACACCACATTAGTGGATATGATTTCTTTATTTGTGAATTAAGGCTACCATTGGTTTCATGTTAAGAAAAGTAGGAAAATATCCTAGTGTCTTAACAATTTTTCAAGCCAATATATATATATATATATATGAAATAACCACAATAACAGCATGCTTCTTCACTTCTTGAATAAGCTGAGGGTTTGCCATGATTATTCTTTCTGAAACAATGATTATAGGGAGTTAGCAAAAAATGCAGCAATGACCCAAAGATCCTTTGTCCTCAAATACCTTACGCACCCTGTATATATTTATGTACTTAATGTTTCTTCTCTTTCCTCAGGATGTGTACGTGGAAACTGTGAACGGCCTCTCTGTAAGAATTCTTTAAACGGCTGCACATCCAATCGTCGTATCTCTAACACCAGTGTTAATAACACAAGCAAAGTTTCCTGGGTGACGCGCTCCAGGATAAACATATGTCCAATAGGATGGAGAGGCAAGAACTGTAAAGACCGTGAGTATTGTTGTGGTTGTTTGAAATGCCTCTACATTCGCTCGTTACCTGGTGTTCCATTTTATGGACAGCCAGACGAATGAAAGGTGACGTCGTCTACAGCAGGAATTGAACTAAGAACATAAAGGATTTGCTGCAGAGCATTTTATCTGATATTCTGACGATTCAGCCAATCTTCCTCTCTAATGTTGAGTAGACGAAGTGGTCAGCACACTCGGTTTACGATTGAAAAGTCATGAGTTCGATCCCTTGCGGCGGCGTGTTGTATCCTTGAGCAAGATACTTTATTTGACTTCACTCCAATCAACTCAGCTGGCAAAAATGAGTTGTACCTGTAATACAAAGGGTCCAGCCTTACCACATCATTCTGTGTCACGCTAACTGTCCCCGAGAACTATGTTAAGGGTACGCGTGTCTGTGGATTACTCAGCCACTTGCATGTTAATTTCACAAGCAGGCCGTTCCGTTGATCAGAACAATCAACTGGTGCACTCGTCGTCGTAACCGACGGAGGACCAGTTATTATTGATTGGTCGTTTTAAGTGTGTGTTTATGTTTCTCTGTTCCTCTGTCAAATCTTATCAACACCCCTTTACTTTGTCTATCTACTCCCTCTCCCTTCTCTCTCTCTCTCTCTCTCTCTCTCTCTCTCTCTCTCTCTCTCTCTCTCTCTCTCTCT
>NC_069004.1:35791619-35794489 GCF_001194135.2 Octopus bimaculoides
TATATATAAACACAGACACACACACACACGTTTTTAAACGCTTGGTCCTCGAGTCACTTTTCTAAGTTTCTACCGATTAAAAATATTTTTGAAACACATATATGCATACATAAATACGTTCACACACGCGCGCATACACATGTTTGTGTGTTTGTATGTATGTATGCATGTATGTATATGTGTGTGTGTGTGTGTATATATACGTGATCACAATCCTTATCTATTTGCACAGAGTGCGAAGACAATTTCTATGGAGAAGACTGCAAGTATTTGTGCGGTAAATGCCTTAACGATGTCCCGTGCAACCGTTTTAATGGTACCTGTGAGCGAGGTTGTCGACCTGGTTATAAAGACAAGACTTGCCAAGGTCCAGGTAAGTAACCTGTTTCTCCTTAATATCTTCTTGCCTACCAACTTACAATCCGGCTCCAACTCGCCACTTTGCAACACGTCTGCTTTTCTTAGAAAGTCTCTTGGCAATGTTTTGGTCTTTGTTCTTAACAAACACTACGTCCTGTTATTGGTTTTAAGGGTTGTACCGTCAAGCTCTCTCTCTCTCTCTTTTACTCCCACTCTCTCTCCCTCTCTTTCTTACTCCCACTCTCTCTCTCCCTCTCTCTCTCAGTTATATATATATATATATATATATATACACACACACACACATACACACACATATAAACACAGGTATATATACATATGCACATATATGTATGTATTTATTTATATGTATATATACATATATATAATGTGTACATATATATATATATATTTATATATGCATGCATATACACACATACATTTATGTCCATATGTGCGTGTGCGTGTGTATGCATGCGCGCATGTATGTATGTGTGTGTGTGCGTGCGTGTGTAAAGCCGAATCTGCAACCGATCCTGCCTTTCTTGAGCTCAAAAGATCTCGTCTTGACTGGTTTTAAATTCATTCAACCCCAAACCATCAACTCCTGCCATTCCTATTCTCATTACACAGGTTGTCACAGCCAAAAATCGTTCAAATGGCTTAAATGTCAAGAACCAGATTTGGTGAGTGCCCCCCCCCCTCCCTGCACAACACTTCAGCCGACTTCACAAATGCGTTTACAGCAAATGCACACTAAAAAAGAGCCCTGAAAATGGTAGACCCAGTGCTAATATCTTCTTGGAGCTTCTGCCAGTCTAATCTTGTCGAACCAGCAAAGATTCTCACACTGAAGCTGTTGTAAGTATCCAGAGTGAAGTCTCTGAACCAGTCCAGGACATGTTGCCACTTCAAAGCTCCTTCAACCTGCTTATAATCTTTGGGCCCGTGGGCAAGGCTCAGTTACAGCAATAAAGCTGCTTCTGTTCTGCCGGGTTTCCCTGGCCAACTGGGTAACTATGCTTAAGTGTTCCACACACCCTGATCAACTCCCGAGACCTTTTTTCAAGTTAGGATCCTTCCAGTAAAATTCCGAGCATTTGCTGTGGTCTTCAAATTGGTCCCTGCATTCCCCCACGGCATGTGACTCTGGGGATGATTGTCGATCTCCCAATTAGAGCAGGAGAGTTGGCCGCTGCGCTTCTAGCACAGAAACTATTTCGTAATGCACAGGAATTGGCTCGAGAGGCAGTTCGCTTCTAGGCCCTCCCCTTTCACCATAAATAACAGAAGCATTCTTTATGAGAAATTGGTTTTCGTAGCAATGATCGGAAAAACAAATCGATAAGCTGAAACGCAGGAAATAAAAATATGTACAGAAACTACAACTACTACTGCATACTGTGGAGATATTGAACCAAAGCAACACTGCACATATTCAATGTGCACGGTACTGCACTCGGGAGTGCAGTGAAAGCATGCAATAAAAATGGGACAACTGAAAAGAATTCACTGTTTCTAATTTAGATACAAAGCCAGAAATTTTGAGGGGAAGAGCTCAGTGGAAACCATCGACTACAATATTCGATTGGTACTTTATTTCATCGACCCTGATAGAATGAAAGGTAAAATTGGCCTCAACGGGATTTGGACTCAGAACGTAAAGAGCCATACTCCAAGATATATATATATATATATATATATATATATTATATATATATATATATATATATACACACTCACACATACACACACACATATATATACATATATATATTTTATTCCCAGCTCATTACATTCTGAGTTCAATTGAGGCCACCTTTTGCTTTGCATCCTTTAGGGGTCGGTAAAATAAGTACCAGTTGAACGCTGGGGTCGATGTAATCGACTTGCCCACTCCCCCGAAATTGCTGATGTTGTGCCAAAATTTGAAAACATCATCATCATCATCATCATCATCATCATTATTATTATTATTATTATTATTATTATTATTATTATTATTATTATTATTATTATTGCACTGTTTCTGTTGCAGTGATCAACCCGAACACAAACACCAACATGACCATCATAGTGCCAGTCCTTGCTGTTTTTGTGGTCATCTTATTCACTGCCTTCTCCCTCACCATCATCTACTTCATATGTCCAAGACCACGATGTCCAACTATGTCCAGTCCATTTTGCAGACTTGACCAAGTACAAGTGGTAAATAATTGGTTTTCCTTTCTTTGTTGTTGCAGTTGTTGCTGTGGTTGTACTTCTTCTTCTTCTTCTTCTTCTTCTTCTTCTTCTTCTTCTTCTTCTTCTTCTTCTTCTTCTTCTTCTTCTGTGTATGTGTGTACATACATATTTACGAGGCGGCGGGGCTGACAATCTCCTGGTTCCCAGGGTGTCGTGAAAGGCTTGGCTGGAAACCCAGCCTTCTGAGTTCTTTCACGGGGCTTAGAAATAATGAAGAAACGCTGAGAGGGGAATATGTTGAATAAAATCATGATTAACTGATTCTC
>NC_069004.1:35795744-35796949 GCF_001194135.2 Octopus bimaculoides
TGTGTGTGTGTGTGTGTGTGTGTGTGTGTGTGTGTGTGTGTGTGTGTGTGTGTGTGTGTGTAAAGTTCTTGGCTTTGAAGGTGTCGCGAAAGGCCTGTGTAAGTAATTTAGTTGTGTGATCGACTGAATACACGTCGTTGAAATCGACGGAGATTCATTTTTATTTAACAAGTTTCCGCACAGTTTCCATCTGCAAAATTCTACCCATAAAATTTCGGTTAATTCGATTATATGATATAAAACAGTTACCAAAGAATCGTCGCCGCACATTGGAGTCGAACCCGGAACCACGAGGTTGAGAAATAAACATCTTCACCACACGATCATTTCTGTGCCAGGTAGATATTTTTCCGTATCTTTGTTTACTTATATTGTCCATGGATTTTGTTGCAGGCATTCTCTACGTGGCACTGGAATATGCAAGATATGGAGATTTACGAAGCTATCTGCGGAGAAGCCGGAAAGAGAAAGGAATCATTTATTCCAATGGGACTTTACCAATGACCGCATTAAACCAGACGACACTGCTGAGACTGGCTCTAGATGTGGCTACGGGTTTGGCCCATCTTGCAGAACGACAGGTAATGGAAAATACACATTTTATGGATCCTTGTCTCATGTGTGACATGCATATATATATATATGATGCTATGATGCTAGGTGTTTCCATTATTTTGTCCAACCACTGTATATATTTAAGGCAGCGAGCTAGCAGAATGCTTAACGCCATTTGGCCCGTCTTTACATTTTGAGTTCAAACTCCACCAAGGTCGTCTTGACCAATGAAATATATACCAGTTGAGCGCTGGGGTCGATATAATCGACTTCCTCCTCCCTTGAATTCGCTGGTCCTGTGCCACACTTTGAAACCAATATATGCTGAGTAATTACCATCTTCTTATTGTTCTTTCAGATAATCCACAGAGATGTAGCTGCCAGAAATATTCTACTCGGAGACAAATTAGTGGCCAAAGTGGCAGATTTTGGTTTATCAAAGAATGAAGATACTTACGTAAAAGTTTCTAATGTAAGTAGCTATCGATCTTATATATATATATCAGAATCATGAAAATGAGCAAGAATACTCCGAAAAGACTGTACTTACCAGAAAAAATTGTTTCAACTATATAGCAGCCCCGATTCTAGGTTAGGCTCAAAACTTTTCAGACACCCCTCGTATGCGTATATATATATATATATATATA
>NC_069004.1:35797275-35799642 GCF_001194135.2 Octopus bimaculoides
TATATATATACATATATATAAAATAGTGTACATTTAAACACAAGAGAAAACTACCTTCAACAGGCAGTTTTTACATGCTAGAAGAAGTAGTCAAAACGACCAAAACCACATTTAAGAGCAATCTTCAAAAGGAATAAGAAATATATATATATATATATATATATATATATACATACCTATACATATCTGTCATATATGTGCGTGTGTGTGTGCGTGTGCATGTATACATACTCGCACGCACACACAGTTTTGCTCATTTGATAAATAAACTGTCTCAGTCACCATGACTAATTGGTTTCCTGTTTATTTCACTTTTCTTCTCTTTCTCTGCCACCATCACTCAACACCGACCATCAATCATCAACAACCTTCGTCGTCGTCGTTGTCGTCGTCGTCGTCACCGCCATCACCACCTTCATCATCATCATCATCACCATCATCACAAACGCTGAGTTGTTATTGTTGTTTTAACATTTCTTCTTGTTTCTTTTTCTTCCTCTTCTTCTTGCTCTTTCTCTCCGGTCTTCCTCATCCTACTGCTGCTGCTGCTGCCGTCGTCCGCCTCAGACCAGAGTCCCGGTCAGATGGATGGCCATTGAGTCGTTATTCAACAACATTTACACCATTCAAAGTGATGTGTAAGTACAAGACACCTTCGTTTCTTTTCTCTCTCTCTCTCTCTCTCTCTCTCTCTCTCTCTCTCTCTCTTTCTTTCCCTCTCTCTCCCTCTCTCTCTCCCTCTCTCTTATCATCATCTTCATTACGAGTGTTGCTTTAATTAACTCCAACCACTCCTCCTCCCCTTCTATTCATTACCGCAGCCGCCATTCCATTCTCTTTCGATCTTCGCTCGTGAATTCCGTTGAGAAACATTGAAAGCCACAGACGATCTTCCTTCGTTCAGCCAACGCGCGCGCGCGTGGGCTCTGCTGGTGACGTCCCAGACACCTTCACTTCAGTTTCCTCGGATCTACTTCCTGGACGAAATTCTGTCTCCCCCTCCTCCTCATATTTTATTAGCAGAATCGGTAGAGCGTTGGGTAAAATGCGCTACAAATTTTGCTTTTGTTCTCCTCCTCCTAATTTCAATTTTACTTTTTTATCATTTCCTGGTCGATAAAGTAAAGTACGAATACGACTTCCTTTCCTTCCACCTGCGCCATCTTGGATATGTCAACACCATTATCATCATCAACATCATCATCAACATCATCTTTATAATTTCTTTTTGTTTTTGTTTTGTCTTTTTTCTTGTCCAGTTGGTCATTTGGTGTTTTGATGTGGGAAATTGTCACGCTCGGTGGTACTCCTTTCGCCGGAATTGATACTCAGGAGTTAGTCAACAAACTCAGAGACGGATATCGAATGAAACGACCAGCACAATGTGATATTGCTCTGTAAGTTGGTCTTACCGTGTTCAAATCTTGGGCGAAAATTATGCAATAATGGTCTATGGTCTATGTACGTGTGTGTGTGTGTGTGTGTGTGTGTGTGTGTGTGTGTGTGTGTGTGTGTGTGTGTGCGTGTGATTATATATGAGTGCGCAGGCGTGTCGATATGTGTGCTTGTATGTATCTGTCTATGTGCGGCGATGTATGTGTGAGTGTGCACGAATGTGGATGAGCCTGTCCCTTTCCCTAGAAATGTTCTCCCCTTTTATGGCGGAGCTCGTTTTAATTGCCTTTTGTTAATTGCGACACATCCTCCAGAGGCAGAGATAATTTCAATAAATCAGGAATTTTTGTTCTAACATACAGGTATTTATTTATGTGTATGAATATGCGTATGTGTGTGCATGAGCAGATGTATGTATGTTTTTGTATATGTATGTGTATGTATGAATGAAAGTGTGCATCTATATGTGAGTAAGAATGTATGCATGTGTCTATGCGTGTGCGTGTGTGTGTATTTCCTGTTACGCTTAGAAGAGAATCACGTTACCAGAATTTCCGAACTGAGGAAGATCTTGCGTAAGAGATGAAATTCCCTTTTATCTATTGCGCAATTATCTGAAACGTTCATATTAAATGCATTCAAAATATCATTAATTGGTTTGACTTCATATTCATGTATGTATGTATACGTGTATGTATGTATGTATGTATGTATACGTGTATGTATGTATGTATGCATGTATGTATATGAATATATGTATGAATGTGTGTGGATGTCTGATGTTTGGAGTAAAACTATTGCAGTTGTAGTACCTTTGATTGTTTCTGTCTTACATAATCTCCATCTCTTTCGCTCTCCTCCTCTCTCTCCCCCCTCCCCCTCTCTTTCGCTCTCCCCCTCTCCCTTTCTTTCTCTCTCAGTTTATACATATATATATATATATATATATATATATATATATATATATATATA
>NC_069004.1:35800003-35801931 GCF_001194135.2 Octopus bimaculoides
CTGCAAATACTATTACTGCTATTCTTACTACTAACACTTACTAATACTTAGTTACTAATACACACACACACACACACACACACCTCCCACAAAACTACATCGCAACAACCCTCCGCTTGCAGCCCGCAGCAGGACTATGGAGTCTTCCCATTCTTTCCTGCAAATGTTCCTTCCAGAAACCCGATTATTACACATCTATGCGTAACACACATAAACACACACACACACACACACACACACACACACACAATACATATATATATATATATATATATATATATATGCATATTTATTGATGTGTCAGTAAGTATATGTGCATGCATGCATGTATGCTTTATAATATATAGCAAAAACCGTCTGTGAGTGTATATGTATGTGTGTATGTGTATACACACACAAATACATACTTATAACCCTTATATCTAAATACGTGTATATAATATATGTGCGTGCGTGCGTGTGGGTGTGTGAGTGTTTGTATATCTGTGTGTTTGTGTGTGTGTGTGTAAAAACATGGAGATGTATCTCACACTACAAGATGTTGACAGAGACAGAAGGAAGAAACTAAATTTCTCTCACATCAAACTCTACAAAATCTTCAATCCCCAACAAAAACTCTGGAAACGAACTGCCTTCTTTAATCTTTCGTTCCTTTCCCTCTTCTTTTCTATTATTATTATTATTATTATTATTATTATTATTATTATTATTATTATTATTATTATTATTATTATTATTTGTTCCGACTGCTCCCCAAATATTGGTTGGTTAATGTTCTTGGCGACGAAATCTGACCAAAGAACTGAATAAGTAATGGTCAGATGTTCCAAACTGAAAAATGGCTCGGAAACATGTCATTCTTTTTTTATTTTCGTTTCAAAGGCATTGTATGTGTGTACCTGTGTGTCTGTGTGTGTGTTTGTTGTTGCATTGCTTTTGGTAGGGTCATATCAACCACTTGAATGTACACGCGCTATGTTCCCATTCTCTGCTTCATTCCGCTTAAAACTGTGAACAGTATCAAAGTCTTTCACCAGGCAGCAACGACGTTTGGCGTTGATGCTGTATACATACACATATATATGAGTGTGTGTGTGTGTGTGTGTGTATACGTATACATATATGTATATGCATACATACATACATAAATACATGTATATAATGTATGTATAGTAATTTCAATATTCATTGTATATGCATATGTATGTAGTTATACATGTATATATGCATATATGTGTATATATGCGTGCATGTATGTGTGTGTATTTATACAGAATATATAAATTTATAGATGAATATATGTGTTTGTGTAGATATAAAGTCATATATATATATGTATGTATGTATGTATGTATGTATGTATGTATGTATATGTATGTATGTGTGTATATACATATATATATAACAAAGTGCTTATTAAGAAGTGCTAATTAAGCCATTTTTATCAGAAATTATGCTCTCTTCAATGCAATAACCAACATCAACAACAACAACAGCAAAGTATAGCAGAAAAAACTTCAAAGACGTTTTAATCACAGAAACAATAACATGAACAACAATTACAAGAATAACAATAAGAGTGCCGGCAATAATTACAAAGTAATAATACAAGTATGGACAGTGACATTTGCAACAACAGATGAGGAGTTGATCAGGAGTTGAACAACAATAAACGCAACAATATGAAGAAAAACAATCAGCGACAAGAACAAGAATAGCAACAATATTCAATTGGATTTTATCTAAGAAGAAAAAAGTCGAAATAGGGCAACAGAAGCAGCAAAACCACCTCCATCACAATCATCATCATCATCAACAATAGCAACAACAACAGCCATGAAGAAATCTGAAGAAATGGTACCATATTGAACTCACTGCCTCCAACACCATTGGTTTCTATTGTTTCCTAATCTTCTACATTTCAATGG
>NC_069004.1:35803312-35807558 GCF_001194135.2 Octopus bimaculoides
AATCGTTGAAGCGCTGTGGCCGAAATGCTTAGCGATATTTCGTCCGTCTTTACGTTCTGAGTTCAAATTCCGCCGAGGTCGACTTTACCTTTCATCCTTTTGCGGTCGATAAAATAAGTACCAGTTGAACACTGGGGTCGATGTAATCGATTCATCCCCTCCCCAAAAAAAACTGCTGCCCTTGTGGCAAAATTTGAAACCATTATTATTATTATTTTAACATCAAATTGATGTTTAATTCCGATTATTTTTCTACCATTTTTTTTTTTTTGCAATTATTATTTTTGTACACTTTTTTTTGTCATGAGTAAGGAATTTGTACATTTTTCGGTATGACAGGTGATTTGGTTCCTTGTGTTCGTTCCAAGGCAGACATTAATTGTCTTAAAGCTATGTATATTAATGAAAATATTGTACATCTACGTTGTTCTTCCCACCCAACCACTCTACCGCCGCCCACTTCTATTCAAAGACTGAGTTCGTCGCTTGTCTCTTATTTAAAAAGATCGGGGTTTTTTTTGTTCTCTATTTAGAATACATTTATGTTTTCCTCTTATTTTCTACCTTACCAGAGTTGGCTTTCCTTTTCCTGTCTTCGAGATCCGACATCTTTGAACAGTCTCTTTTCTTTCGTTCTATAACATTTTATACAAAATGTCCATATAATTCTTTGTCTCTCTCTCTGACCGCCAACCTTTTGAAACAAAATGATTTATTTTCTATCAGCACGAGCTGCGACATCCTTAAAGATTTTCTTTGATTTTTTTTCACTCAATAATTATTTTGATTCTGTACAAAGAATTGGTTCTGTGCGTCTTCGAGCTCGGCAGATTAAATTTGTGTCTCCCAAATCTCCACTGTCTTTGAACAAATTGTTTAATTTTGTACTTTTCTTGTACGAAAGCCAATGTTATCAACGTCTGAAAGCTAAGACATCGCTGTACACATTGTTTATTTTGTAATGATTATTATTATGATTATTATCATTATTTTGTACTAAAATTGAAATTATTTTTATTTCTTTCAAAAGAGAAATGTGTTAAAAAATTTAAATCCTCTTTTATAATAATTTCGTCTTTCTGAAAATAAAAAAAAAGCAAAACAAGAGCAAAAAGCATTCAAGAATAATCAGAAAACAGTTTATGTATTTCTATCAACGCAAGATAGACAGACGGACGGGGACACACAGACACACACACACATATACACATGTGCATGCATACAAACATGTGTGTACATATATATTTGTGTGTGTGTGTGTGTGTGTGTGTGTGTGTGTGTGTGTGTGTGTGTGTGTGTGTGCGTGTGTGTGTGATGGCGATAGCTTATTTATATTCTTACAAGATGAAAGTAAACTGAAAATATCCAGACCTGTTTTCGAGGTTGCTAAGACCGAGCGAAAATAAGCGCCCGGCTCCAAACATTGACGACTTAAAAATCTGCTGCCAAAATGCCAAAGACCTGAACTTTCTTGTTGAAACAGATTGAATCTGATGAAATAAAGACACACAAGATGGTATCAAGTTGATATCAAGATGATATCAAGATGAGAGAAAAAAAGATAGACTACGAATCCCTGGAGGAGCAGCAGAACGGTAAGATAATGGAAAAAAGGAGATGCGAGGGAAAAGTCTCCAAAGAGTGCAATGGGAATGGTTAGGAAGGTAGCAGGGAGTGTCTTGAAACAGATTGAAATGGAAATAATAATTAACCACTTCATTATCGCTGATTGCTGTTTCTTGTTTTAGTTCCACCTCCTCCCCAAACCCGAAGCACGAAAGGCAAAGTTTATTTTTTTACACAATCTAGAATTATTGTTGTTATTGCTGCTGCTGTTGTTGTTGTTGTTGTTCCTGATCGAACCAAGACTTCTCAGAATGTTTCTGCAAAGGAATTTTCTTCCAACGATAAAACAAGCAAAAGAATGCTTTTCTCGGGGGATTTTAGTTTTGTTTTTGTTTTATTTTCGTATTATTTTTGTCTTTCAATTTTCACTGCTTTATTTATTGTTGTTGTTGTTGTTGCTGGTTCTGTTGAACAAACTCATAGTAAAAGACACTTCGCCATTTGCCTTGTCTTCGTTTAGCAAACGACTTCACTCTTCAATCTGCCTTTTCCGTTTCTTTTTTAAGACATTAATGTGACTTGAGATAGATGAGGCTGCTATTTCTAGCTTTTAGAGTGACCACGTATTGATTTTCTCATTGGCTCCTGTTGTTGTTGTTGTTGTTGTTGTCCCTTTCCAATAATGTTTTGAGGAACATTATGAGTAACCTATTTAAAATATGCTCCTTAGACTATCAAACATCACTACCGACCAACGAATAATCAGACAATCTTCCAAATATTATAAGGATGCTCCAAACCCCCAAATGCAGTTTCAAAGAGAAAATTACGTATTTTGAGGAACTGCAGCCGACAGAAACAGCAAAATTAACATGGCCTGGAATAAATCCTATTTCAAAGTTAACTGTAGTAATCCTAAGGCACAAACGTTCTCCTTATTTAAAAAATAATTCCATAAATACTACAAAGACTTCACTAAAATTACAATTTAAAGTCTCTTATTCCATCAAACACAATTTTGGTTATATACACTTGCCCCATCCGATCTTCCTAAACGGGATCAGACAAATAACTGTTGTGTCGACGCCCCCAAGCGAAGAAGTAGGATCGCCCAAGACATATAAATAGAGGTAGTCTAGCCGTGGTAGTGGAGTTGAGTGACTGTTGAGTGGAGATCATCCAAAGGTTATAGATAGCAGTAGCTTGAGACATAACAATAAAAAAGGGATTCAACTCCATGGACCCCACTGATTTCTCACTTACGTGATACCTCCAATCGTTCATTTTTTTAAACAATTTTTTATTCAGATTCATCAAGCGTTAGCTATCATAAGTGATTTCAATCCCCTCGTAAGGAATAAAATCAGCTGTTTCGAAGATTCGAAGATGCGGAGCAGGGAAGTGTACACTGCATAGTCTAAGGAGAGCTATGGCTACATTTATGGATATTTTAAAGCTATGGGCAAGATTAAAGTAGATATGTTGAGGATGCACTATGTATTTCATCTTATAGCTAAAACCATTCCTAAATGAATTTGTTTTGTAATTATTAAATATTTCTCCCCCGGTGACAGATTAGAAATGTATCTGCATGCCTGAACGCTTACAATATCGCAAACCATTATTAAAAGCAGTCTTTGAACATGAGACAAACAACCCCAACCAGAATGCAGTTTTCAGGAATGTGGTTCCGTGTCTTTGAATGTAAAATGTTTGTCAATAGAAACAGTATGCAAATTGGACGGAGGAAACGGCGGATGGAATAGTAAAAACGTTCATCGAATTATCTGGGAATATGTTTTACATTGTATTCCTATTCGTTTACAATGACAAATAAGCGTATTGCACTCCGACATTGAAATATATTCGGATTTTGATCGAAAGACTGTGGAGGGAGAAACCCATCGATTATTGCAGACATATAATATTTGTGGTAGGCATTGTCGGAAACGTGCTGCTAAAACTACTCAAGATTTTGCGTCTACCTGGCAGGATCTTAAACACACGTGAAGACAATTTATTGTCAATCATGTCTGCATGAAAAGCAATATAAGAGTCAAGTTTTGAAGTTTATTCCAGCACAAGTGAATTTCGAACTCCAAACGCCCTGAGCACAGCCGATTCGTGTAGCATACAATTCATCACATAAAATCAAGTTGAAGTTTAAAATCTTTTAACTTCCCTCTTTCTTCAGAACGATCTGTTCATACCAGCAGAACGAGAGTCTACGAGGATGTCAAGAAAGTTACATAGAGAATTTTGCAATCAAGCCAAGCAAAATGATCTCCCCTTACAAAAATGTTCTCGTTTAGATTTGAATTGTCACACCTTACGTGTGACCACAGTGTTTGACAAAGAAACACTGAGGTACCTACGCTATCTTCCTTACAGACACATTTTCATTACAGAAAAACATGGCCGTCTGATTGAACGAACGTTCGTGAAACGTTAGACAGGCGCAAAAAAACATCGTAAAAATACATGTGTGTGAGTGTATGTGTAGGGAGAGAGGATGTATTATGCGTTTATATATATATGTGTATATGACTGACCGCTAGCCACTAAATCTTTTCTATTTTCTCTCCCTGTTTATTTCCGTGTTCCTTTCTGTTGAAGGGCGTAGGCTCGAAACGTAAAAGACTTTCTCACTTCCCGAGCGTTAAACTAATACATCTGTTTG
>NC_069004.1:35807919-35810202 GCF_001194135.2 Octopus bimaculoides
TACAAAGGATTCCGCGGTACACGTGTTTCAAGCTTTATATGTGTATAATTTACAATATAAAGCTATCCTCAGCCGCAAAATTGTTTCTCTCCCAGGAAATTATACCACATCGGCGTTAAAGTAGGAAGAAAGGTGTGATGTAAGAGGTGAAGATCCTTTCGGTATTCTGTATAGTACTATACCTCGTATAATTCTCCACCCACACATAATCTTTCCGGTCCTCCGAAAACCTTCCATACCTTGCTACGATTCAGTGTGTAGTGTTAAGTTGGTGGTTAAGAACAATACAATAAAAAGACATACACAGATATTCATGTAAAAAAGTAAGAATAAACTTAAAATAAAATAAAATTAAAAATTAAAAAATAAAAAATAAAGGGAATCAAATCGGTGGGGCGGGTAATCTAGGACGTAATAAGAGAAAGTCTGGATAGTCAAGTAAGCTACATCTAAGCTATTTAGATGGGTTGGTGAAGGGTGGTGAGGAACAATCTAAATGTAGAAGAAGAAGATAAAGTGATAAATAGAATAGATACAGAGATCTTAAAGGTCGTAAGGGATATATATGTATGAGCTGTGTCTGTCTATATCAGTGGTGGGTCGTAAATAAGAAGTGTCATGCCAGAATAGACTTGGAACATGAAACATGAAACATGATATTCTTGTGGTGAGTGGTCAGTGGTCAACCTATAATTTATATGTATAAATTATACACATATAAAGTTTGAAACACGTGTACCGCGGAATCCTTTGTAGTTTTGTTGTTATTTTTTGGATTTACAATTTATATATATATATATATATATATATATACACACACACACGCATATGTATATATATTTATACATACATATATATCTACTATTCTTAAACAAGAATATTAATGACAGGGACATCGAAATTTCGGCCAGTTAAGATATCGTCGGCCCGCAATGCATGGAAGATAATCTTGGCTTTATATAGTCTTTGTTAAGTAAAAAAAAAATCTCCCTTGGGTATGTGGGTTTGGGCGAAGCAGTAATCAGGCTTTCGGGTTGCTTGTTATGGAGAGGTGTTTTGGAGAAATATTTATCGGTTAAATTTGGTGTCGTGTTATTGTTTAGAATGTAATAGTGCACGAAGAACTTTGTAAGAAAACGTAGATATTTAGGTATACGACTTTTGTTCGGTAGACATGAATCACTAGTTTAGTTATTTTTAGTTTTATTAGATTTAGTCTTCTGCTTTGACAGTGTAAACGTCAATAAAACTAAGTTCAGTTTTTAAAAACTTAGCAATTGGGTGTGTCGACCTTTTCTTTAATGTGATTTTTGCGGGATTCCCAAATCTTATTTTCACAGATCTTTTGTGTCAGTAGACAATAAAAAAATTTTAATATACCCTCTGCCGACCTAACAAAAGTGACGAAACACCTGTATATATGCTGAACAAAGTCCTACATGTACGAATAGGTTCTAACCAATAACATGACTCTAAATTCAGTCAAAACATATTCCTCTATGCCTTTCCATAACAACCCACCCAAAGGCCTGATTGCCACTCCACCCAAATCCACACCAACGAGTAAACATTTAAAGAACAGAGAGCTGGAACATATCCTGCAAAACATTCTCTCCAACCAACAGACTATTTGGCTTCTACGTGCTTGCGTGTGTGTGCGCGCGCACACACACACACAAACACCAAGGCACATATACCTCTACACACACATACCCACACGCACACGTACACAACACGTACGCACACACACACAAATATACACAAGGCTTTGGTCGGCCTGAGGCCATAAGATATATATATGTAAGGGTCGACCGTGCGAACTCATAAAAGGAGCAATGGCGACGAATGGAAAAACAGAGGACTCCCTTTATTTAAACGTGTCACACGGTCGAACATACAATTATATATCAAATAATGATATACATAATATGTTATGCGACGATAACATAGATGACCAGTAATGAAAGACCACAACCGTATTAGATGAATAACAGATATATTTATTGTAGCGTTAAAGATGTATGTCTGTGTGAGAGTGTGAATGCGACATATAAGAACATAATCAAAGACAGGCCGTCATACAAAGAAAAGTGTGTATGTGAGGGATACATGTGTGTATGAGTGTTTACAGCAGATAGAAAGAGTCAGTAAATGACACGTGAGCAATTATACCAGATCTTGGGTACACAATAAGAAAAGTTCTGTATGTGAAAGTGAGGGAGGCTGAGTTTGGCAGAGCTGATCACTAGTTGTGATGTCGAGGCATCGATGCCTAGCCGTGAT
>NC_069004.1:35817821-35833453 GCF_001194135.2 Octopus bimaculoides
ATATATATATTTTTTCTCACTTTCATATTGTAACAAATAAACATCATTGATATATTTTGTTCTTTTCTTATTCCTTTCTTTCCAAATACTTCACTGCAGTTGGCTGTTTTTCTGCTCTCATATTTCGAGCCAACAACTGATGAACGGTCGTTATTTATGCTCTTTGTCTTGTTTTTCATTTGTGTCTTTCAATGTTCGGAAAAATAGTTCATATTCCATGTACTCGTACTTTTTGGTTGTACACGTTCGTGACGTCCTGTGCCCACATATGCATATATATATATATATATATAGATAGATAGATAAATAGATGTAAATATGTACATATACGTATGTATATATGCATATATATATATATATATATATATATATTATTATTATTATATGACTGAGCGCCACGCATCCTCTTCCAAATAAGTTTGATATATATATATATATATATTCTTTTACTTCTTTCAGTCGTCTGACTGCACAGCCGAGCCTACACCTATCTGAAAAAAATTTCTTCACCAAAAAGCAAGAAACAGCTTAAAAAGGAGAACAAAACTAATCTTTAAGTGCCATTAATGAAGAGCAAATCTTCTCCTTCCAATCGCAAAAGTCTGTTTGCTCCTGAGTTGACCTAAACTAAATCCCAACCCTATAATGAGTAGGAATAACAGGTGGAAGCAGCTAGCAAAACTTTGAAACCTTTTCACATAATCCACCTGAGACTTCTTCAATTCTATGAAACAAAACCATTGTTTTTAAAACGTTTATATTTAAATTGTCAATATTTTATTGCAGAATACATTTATGCTCAAAACTGGGGTATCCTCTTAATGTATGAAATTCTTTCAAATCCTTAAATATTGTCGAAATCAATTCAAAACTTTAGGAAGCAAATTTCATGAAAAATATGATAAGAAAAGAGTAAATATTTAATAATTTATTGGTTGAAACATTTACAAAGTTTTCATGAAGACAGGAATTTTTAACCAAATGGTTGAAGGTCACGGTGAATGTAGTCAACTTGAGCCATAGAGACAGTTCTTCTGGAAGTGTAACAGACTATAGGACTCTCTGAAATTGTACTGGTATTGAAGCTGTAAATGGAGACAAAAATCAATATTTGAAAAATCAGAAAAGGTTTTAAGGGGTTAGGGATAGGGTTATCTCAATGCAACCACTCCAAAAATGCAATGGGTGCCAGTTGCGTGACACCAGTATCTGCCATGATTACAATTTCACATGGCTTTCATGGGTCTTCTACTCAAGCACAGCATGTTGCTGAAGGGTTCAATCGTTTGTCATTGCCTCCATGAGGCCCAACACTTCAAAGTGCTTTTTATGTGCCACCGGCACAGGTGCTAATTGCACAACACTGGCAACCTTTACACTTTCTGTTAAAAGACTCCTCTTTCAATACAATCTCAAACAAACACAAACAAAATCATTGTGTAGATGTTGTTAGTGACTGTGAAGTGGTGACCAGCAATGGAAGTGAAATGATGACCACTGATGGTTAAAGGTTGACCAATGATGGTGGAGTGCAATGGCGACCAATGGTTAGTGAAAGGGTCACCTTAATTTAGTGGCATTGTGAACAGCAACTGTGAAATAGTTAGCATGGTAAATGGAATGACTACCAGTGGTGTTTATGTGGCTAAGAGCAGAAGTGGAATGGTTGCCAGTGGTACCAACAGATATACTTACATTATCATACCATCGAGACAAATGAAGAAACTTCTCTTTCTCTTGGAATGTTAATTCACTCTGTTAAAGAAAATGATGATAATAATAATAATGATAATGGTTTCAAATTTGGGCACAAGGCCAGCAGTTTTGGAGAAGGGGTAAGTCAATTACATTGGCAACAGTCCTCAACAGGTACTTATTTTATCGACCCCGAAAGGATGAAGGGCAAAGTTTAAGATACGTTTGACATATTTTAAGAGCTAATGGCAAATTCACTACAGTTAATGTGGAGAAGAAATTCTCGCTCAAGGCAAAAGATGTAAAAACACCATATTTTCTCAGTGTGTTTCCCCTAGCAGACTTCTCAATGCATTTCCAGCTTTTTAGCCTTCCTCAGTTGGAGATATTGAAGAGAGATAACCCTGAACAGATTCTAAATATGTAGCTTTATCTTCGAACAATCAACACCTGTGACTGAGTTGCACTTGTGGACCAATTGGTCAGAATAAAAACAGAAACAGCATTTGCTAATCAATAAGGAACAAACGAACTTGAGAAGACACTCAATAAATACAATGTTTTTACACCTTTTGCCATAAGTGAGAATTTCTTCTCCATGGTAACTGCAGCGAATTTGCCTTTACAAGTTGAAATATGTAACAAACAGGTTTTAACTAAACCAAATAATAATGTTTCTCTCTCACACAATATGCTCCCACCACCCCAAAACCACACACACAGTGGACTAATATAAGAGCCTCCACAAGGTCACTTAAGCTGCTACAATTAATAACCAAATTTCACTCAAATGTCACACTAAAAGCTTAAAGGAGGAAGGACATACTGAACAATGTGATCCAAAACTACACTAACGTCTGATAACAAAAAAAAAAAAGAAGAAGATTCATGGTTGGAACATCTTTGTTATAGAGGATCAGAATCAGCCCGGGATGAACAGCAACAACAACAACACTAACAACAAGACAATTGTTCATGTGCAGAACTGAGAGAAGTCGAGACAGACAAAAGCACTCACCATTGTTTGATGCAGAGCAAAGAACAGCAGCAGGTCGGCGAGAGTGATACAGTTTCCAATCATATAAACTCGGTCACTGAGATAGGAGTTCAAATCCTAGAGAAAGAAAAAAGAAAAAATACGTAAGAGGGAAAAAAAGTCACAAAATTATGATTTTGTTTCTTAACAAATGCTTTGTAAGCAATTCTGGATTCAAACTACTGACTTCACTCTGTTAAGGTTATAAAGTTGTCTAAACCGTTAACAATTTAGAAAACCAATTTAATCCATGAAAGTATGAAAAAATTTGATTTAAATAAGAAAGAAAAAAAAGAGAAACAGAAGTAGGTGCCATCTTACCTGTAAACTAGAATATTTATCAGTTTTGGCATCAAGGTTGAGAATCATGTATTCAAGCCACTGGTCAACAAATGCCTGCTCTGCTGGAGTTTTACCTGCAATAATAATAATACATAATCATCATTATCATTGTTTCTCTGCTGTCATGGGTTGGACAAGACTTATTCAGTGCAAGGACAAATATAGGTTGGGCAGGGTACAAGATATCTCAGCCTCCAAACACTTGCATCACCAAACAGTTTACTCCTTTGTCACATCCACGATGAGAATCAATGGCAGGCTTAACCGTTTCATTCCAAGTCTCCTTTGGTCTTCTTTTTCTACAAGTTCTGCTATCTTGGAGGTAAAACTATGCGATAGGTTCTATTAAAATGGAGATCGTAAAGAGAGGTGATGGCAATGTCTACACACATACCCAACAAAACCTGCTGGTTTGATGTCCTCGTCAAATGTTTGGCTATAGAGAGAAAGCCTTGCACATTCAGACCATTCTCCTTCAGAACAAGAACCTAGAGATAGAAAGGAGAACAATAATCAATTCCTGCAATTAGTAAAAACATTTAAAATAAAAATACAAAAACCAAGATAACCAAGGACAGATGCATCAGTATATCAGCAATCAGATGAAGATGTAGAACAGTTTTGAAACTCTAGCTAAATCGGTAGAACACAGGATAAAATGACTTGTGCTATTTACTCTAGCTCTCTGCATTCAGAGTTCAAATACCACTGAGGTCAGCGTTTGTCTCTCATTCGTCTGCGATTCTGGGATTATGGGTTGTAGTGATTATTTGTAGGGTTTGCAACCTTGCACTCTCAACATGCATTCACTCCATTGTCTACCTTTTTTCTGTGACGTCAGTAACTATAACAAAGGTTGACTTGGTCAAAGCATAACAGCCACAGTCAACCCTCTGCATTTACTGCAATTGTGGCTGCAGTGAAGTCACACAAGGTGCACTTGCTCCAAGTGTAACAGCCCTACACTTAATCATTGATGGTGATGGCTATAGTAGAAGGGAAGGTTGCATTAGTCAGAATGCAACAGATGCTTTATTTGCATTCCATACGATGTACGAGTGTCTGGGCTGCTATACAAGCATCTGTGTGGTCGCATGACTTGCTAGAAATGGCAGCCAAATCTCCATCAAATCACACACTCTTGTTTTAGAAAAGGAGCAACGCATCAGGTGATGTAATCCTCAATAACTATTTCAGACAAAAATAGCAGCACACACACACAAATTAGTAGTTAGGGTGTTGGCCTAACGATCAGTCAGGAGTTTAATTTCTGGATCGCACTAACACACAGAATAAGAATAGTAACCCTTTCTACAACAGGCACAAGGCCTGAAATTTTGGAGGAAGGGGGCAAGTCGGTTATATTGACCCCCCAGTGCTTGACAAGTACTTATTTCACCGACCTCAAAAGGGATGAAAAGCAAAGTTACCATCGGCACAATTTGAACTCGAAACAAAGTCGGACGAAATGCCGCTCAGCATTTTCTCCGGCGGCGTGCTTAATAACACTGTCAACTCGCAGCAATAATAATAATAATAATAATAATAATAATGATAATAATAATAATAATAATAATAATAATAATAATAATAATAACACTAAATACAGTAAAGGTTTAAAAAACTGAGAATCTATTGCTGTTTTTTAATTCCTCTGACATGATGCAATGATTTTAGTCGGAAGATGAGAGATTAAGATCCCATCCATGTCTAACATCCATTCTCATGTGTGTATGTGTGTATATATGGGATTCCTGAGGAAGTAAAGGGTGAAAATAAGTGCTCCTACATTGTTTTCTTGAACCAAGATTTTCTGGGGACGTCGTAAAAACTTGGCGAGAGCATCCAAGTGTTTTTGTTCGGCCATGCCGCCGGAAGTAAGGAACGGACAAAAGAAATAACGACAGACTCGCACAAACAGGAATTACACGCTTTAATTTTTTTTTTTTAATTAAATTTTCCACATATTCTCCTTTCAGTTTTTGTCGTCTTTTTTAACTTTGAATTTTTAGTTGAGTGAAATATAGATTTCAACCAAGATAAGTTCAAATTTTATCTGACAGCATTCAGAATTCGAACGGACTGCTTATGTCTTTAGAAATCACCACAGCGTAGAGAATGTAAAAACCTCAGAATTTGGTAGTATTTTTCCTTTATAAGTTTCTGTTGTTTTACTATAAATCTGTCGAAAATAAAGTATATTCATTATTTTAATTTTGTTTTTTGTTTTTGATAGCGAAATATGACTGTTTGTTTCTCTTGGACATCAGCGGCTTGATCAAATGCCGTCAAAATACCTGAATTATAAATAAAAATGGGACAAGATATTAATAACTTATTTGTGATGCTTTAAACACTCATCGGGAATGTAGTTACAGATCTTTTTTTTTTTGTTCATTACACTGATTATCCATGTAACTTTCTGCTTTTTATGTTAAAGGGATTCAATAGATATTTTACAGCAATTAGTGGACCTGGACAACGTTTAAACTTAGGACATAAAGGAACATAATTGAATAACAAAAGCTATTTCGCCTGATGCCCTACCGATTCTGTCATCAACTCGTTATAAAATTTTTCATATAATTTAATAAACATTCTTGTATATTCAGTGATTCGTTTATCACTGTTTCTGTTATTACAACGGTGGTGAGAGGGGGAAACGATTCGCTAAGAAGGTCAGAATAAAGCTGGTGACATGACACCTAATACGTAAAACAAAATGTCTGGAGTTGTGTCCCGTGCTTGCTTAGCATTCGGAACATTGATATTTAATCAGCATTCACATTTTTTAATTATTATTATTATTCCTATATTTATTTCTGGTTTAGTTTTCTTTTTTTTTTCATTAATAGTAATTTTTTTATTAAATATGTTGACACTAAGTTCAAAATCCGATATTTATATTGCGACGTTACCGATGAGTGACATAACGTAGTGACGAGAAAACCAGAACGAGAAGTTACGATATTTTATCATATGATTATTATAAGAGGTTCCTCCTCCAAAGTGAGATTGACATTTTTAGGGGTCGACCAGAAAGAAATCCAAAGTCGGTTCCTTCACCGATTCACTTTGGTCTGACTTTTATTGTCGTTGTGTATTTATTGAATTCCTTTCCATCATGGATCGTTCATCGAAGAAGACAATGTCTTACAGTTATGGCATAATCTACAGAATTCTTGTTGCTATTGCAATCTCAATATTGATCATGGTCTGTAAGTATTTCTGGCAATGTTTGCCCGACCCTCTTCTTCTTCTTCTTTGGTCTTTTAATCTATTTGCTGTGTTTCTATTTTGTATCAATTGAATTTTCAAACAAGAACTTTCTCATTTACAGCACATGTCAGTCATTGTCACCTCTGATACGAACATATAGAATTTTGGTAGTAATTGTTTGAAGTCCCCACCACTTGTCTTCATCTGACACCTCCAACACCAAATATCTACACGAATGACCATTCCGTCTTTAAATCACACATAAATATCGATATGTCGATGTCCCCCCTCTCGCCATTTCTCCCTTTTCGTCTTTTAATGTATTTGCTGTGGATTTGTTTTAAATTAAAAACAAAATCCCACCCACTCCTATCACTCGTTGGTGATTCTCACTTCTTAGAGACAGAGACACGGATTTAGGGGTTGTTTGTTTAAGTCCCCAGCTCTGTCCTCGTCGAAGGACACCTCTAACACCAAGTATATGATCATTCCACCTTTGACGCATAATGTATCTTGT
Source organism: Octopus bimaculoides (assembly GCF_001194135.2). Taxonomy (NCBI): domain Eukaryota; kingdom Metazoa; phylum Mollusca; class Cephalopoda; order Octopoda; family Octopodidae; genus Octopus; species Octopus bimaculoides. The sequence goes on from NC_069004.1 coordinate 35,824,631, forward strand.
TAATCAAGATAATATATTTTCTTATCCCTCCCTCCTTCTCTCTCTCCATCTTTTAATTCACTTCCTACATGTTTACTTCTAAATTATAAAAAAAAAGCACAAACCCTCACTAACTTCTCATCCCACATGTTGATCCTCGCACACGGTTATTGGCAGGTTGTTTATGTAGGTCCGTTGTGTGTCCCCCCTCCCAATCTGTCCTCATTATTACAGCTGTGTGTCTGTCTCGTCTTTAATTCATAATAATAGTGTATCGGAATCACCCTTTGATATTAGTCTCATTCACATCTGGAACTCAGTACAAAAATATTTATTCTACCCCAGAAATTTGACGGACCTTTTATTTATTTATTTTTTTTATTAACCCCTCCGGAACGATGAAAGCTAAATCTGATCTGGGCAGGATTTCAACTCAGAAAGTAAACGACCGTAACTTTATACCTCAAGGCATTATTTAGAATATCAGACTTGATCAAACAGATCTTTGACCAAAAATATTGCAGCAACCATTCCGTCGGTCGAGGTATCTTCTTACGGAATTTGTTCCGACTTTTTATGTTCTGAGTTCGATTCCATTTAAACTCAACTTTACCTTTTATTTTCCCGAGTCCGTTAAAATACCAATCAAATACGAGAGATCGATACTATCGATTACTCCTCTTCAGTGTTGCTCGCCTGTACCTAAATTTTTGTTTTTAAAACCATTATTATTATTATTATAGTTATTATTATTACTTTAGTAGTAGTTGTCAGATATAATTAATACATAATAATTGTATATCTCGCGCTACATTATCCGTTATAAATCTTCCTTGTTGTTTAGCCTCATTAGACTTATAATCCAGGCCGTTACAGTCGTGACCTTCTTGTCTTTTATTCAATCAAAGTAAATCTAAATACACATTATCGAATGCGCTCTTCATTCCATTTTCCTCAAACGAAAAGGAAATTTGGCTGCTATTTCAGTTTCCCGCAGATCATGCGACCTCAGAGAGGTTCCTTTCTTGAAAACAAAATTAGTTGACACGGATATATATTGAAAGCTTCATAATGTTTTCGTAATATATTTGTAGTCAAGAAGGAGTGGTTAAAATAAATAGATGATTAGGTAAATAAATAATCTACAGTATATATATATGTAGGCAGGCCAGTGTATGTATAAATTAGTCAAATAACATAAAAACAATTATGTTATCACGTGGGGTGGGGTTCCATCCCTCTCATTGAATTTTTGTGAATTTCATCTCAAAGCCAAGTTTTTCTCATAACATTTCTGCTTTTGTAGGATACTCGAGTTTTTTTCCCCCGTCCCCCGTCAGTTGGGATTTCTTTAATCATTCCAATATCCTTCTCAAGATCGTTGAACCCAATCTTTCATTGGTCGCCCTTCCTCTCCTAGATTTTCCAAAATATTATTCTATTTACAACTCCACTCTTTCTTCGGATTGCACCGAATCATTACATTTATCTTCGTCTTGCTGTTTCCATTAAATTCTTCCAAGACTGGCAGATTGGTCTGGGAATTCCTCCATGTAATACGGACAATCCTTTCTACTTCTATAGGCCCAAGTTCTAGAATTTGCAGGAAGGGACCAGTCGAATACTAACCAATAATAATAATGATCTTTTCTACTAAAAGCACCAGGCCTGAAACTTTGGGGGAGGGGACTAGTCGATTATATCGACCCAGTATTTCACTGGTACATAATTTATTGATCCCGAAAGGATGAGAGGCAAAGTCGACCTCGGCAGGATTTGAACTTGGCATGTAGCGGCAGACGAAATACCGCTAGGCATTTCGCCCGGTGTGCTAACGGTTCTGCCAGCTCACCGCCGCCTTTATCATAATAAGTGGATTTTATTTTTAACATTTTCAGAGGAAAATTAAAGTTTGTGCTTTGGGTCGGACTAAAAGTTTTTATTGTATTTGTTGTGTGTGTGCGTATGCGACTCCTGTTCAAATCCATAACAGGCCGACCTTTATTCACCTCCAGGGTCGATAAAACACCCACCAATCATTATACTGAAGTAGATTTAATTGATTTCTACAATTCTCTCGTTCCAGTTCCATAGACTGGACAATATGAGCTCAGTTTATTTCTGTCCCAGAGTTCGAATCTTGCAAAGGTCAACTTTGACAGCCAGTTTTCTCTGTTTAGAAAAGTATCAGTAAAATACGGTAATCGAATTCAACGATTGTTTCCTGCTCACGTGTGATTGCGAGACTTGCTAGAAATGGCAGCCAAAATTTCCTTAGATCTGTCTTTAAAATAATATAGTCTTGGATTGGAATGTTCTAGATTGTGGTTTTGTTGTTTCAAGCTTGACTTGTGTCGAAGCAATATTATCATCGTAGTTATTTATAACTTTTTCACCTGAAGGGTCACAAGCTAAGGGTCACAAAATCACTAGTTACAGAAAACATCCAAGAAGGCATTTTGTAGGCCAGAGACAGACCAATGTATTTTGCAATGTTGGGAGATGGGGGGGGGGGTCAGTTAGTTGTGATGGAACTGAGATGTAACTCCTTCTGAAATGATGAACCAATGACAGTCTCTATATAATTGCTCAACATGTTAGAAATAACAACGAAGTCTCCCTCAAATCGAACCTGTATGTCTTAAAAACTTGATGAGCACATTGGATAATGTAAAACTGTTTGAAATGTCTGTGACCATCTCGTGGTTGACCTGGGGTTAAACAACAACTCCTGCTGGTTCAGCTGTTCCATTGATACTTTCTCCCACACACCACACTGCTCCCCCCACCCTCTACAGAACTCGGTTCCCATCTTCTCATTGTTCTTCCGATTCTTGTCTTCCTTTCAAGATATGAATCTTCCATTAAAGAATCTACCAATATTTAATTAGGTCTGTCTGTGTGTCTGTCTACGGCTGGAATTTGAAATTATGCTTGCATGTCATTCCATTAGCCAACAACTGTCCTCGGCATTTTCATTCTCCACCACCACCATGACGTTGTCTTCAGTGTTTTGGAGACTACCACCACTTGATGTTTTATAAGAGACAAACAGACAGACAGAGACCACCACCATGCAATCTACTGTGTGGCTCAGTGTTGTTTCTGTGGTTTCACTTTGATTGAGCAGGTTTGTTATGAAGGCTCGCCAGCTGAGTAGGCATTGTGTATCTTGGACTACATTATTGAATGTATCCATGATCCTTTGTTTTTCAAGATGGCAGGTTGGGATTTGAAGGAGATTTGTTTACTTTTTCTAGCAGAACGAACAATCTCAGTAGAGGCTCATTCATTGTTGTTAGTTATCCTCAAACCAGACTTGATTAAGCAAAGGCAATCCAGCCATGACCATTCTGTTTTGTGTGCATGGCTTTTATGACTGCATTATCCAGACAGTGGAGTATATTTCAAAGATTTGGTTGCTATTTCTAGCAGGTGTGAGAATATGCCCTTGCTAGTTTAAAGATTCCCTCATCTCTGGTGGAGGGTAGGGGGGAGTGCAACAAATGCATCCAGTTCTGTTGTCTTTTATATTGGGAAGAAAGAATGATGACATAATGAATGATAAGTGAGAGAGAGAAACAGTGGGTCACTGACAAAGCGTTTTGATTGTAACATTCATCATGGCTCTCTCTCTTTCCCTCTCCCTCTCTCTCTCTCTCTCTTTCTCTCTCTCTCTCTCTCTCTCTCTCTCTCTCTGTTTATGGTATCTATAGTAGTGTACAGATTAATAAAAGAAATTCAGAGAAATAGTTTACTTTCACCAGTTACTATCAGAATACCAGAACTGCTACTCCAAACAGTTCTGCCAATCTGTTCTCTTGCATCAGTGCTTTTTATTGACCTTGAAAGAATGAAAGGCAAAGTTGACCTCTCCAAGATTTGGACAAAAGCTTCAGAGTTTGAACAAATCTCAAAAAAAATCATCAGTCAGCCAATTTGTTTATGTATGGGTTGTGGAGTAGCCTCTGCCTGTCTCGCAGACTTGAGAGGAACAGATTCTGCAGAGAAGAATGGAATAAATGTGAAGTCCACCCCTTCACTGACCTTCAGTGCCGTGTACATATATTTGTGTGTGTATATACGTATGTATGTATGTATACACGCACACACGTGTATATGGTCAGCAGGAAAACTTCTGGAGAGTAGTTTCTCTGCTTCCTTTATTAACAACACATCTTCAATTATAATAATTATTTTGTTTGTTTACCAAGTTTTGAATTTAAAATTGAACAATTATATTGAGTACCTTTTTATGTTTGTATTTTTTAAAATGTATCTAAATTTTGATTTTTTTTATTCTTTAGGTTTATATTATTGTCTTGCTGGTCAAGGTGAACGCTTTTCAATAGCATGGTAAGTAGTACCTCTGTCTGGAGAAGGGTTTGTCCCTGTCTGTTAAAACTGTTTCACTTTGTTTTTTTTCTCTCTCAATCCTGTATAATTACTTATGAATATTGCACTTGTAAGTATTATGTGATGATGTTGTTGCTATTCACAGACATTTAAAAAAAGGGTCATTAAACACTTTTATAGCTATATGTCTGATAAAATATTCTCTGATGGTTTTATTGGTGAGTGAGGAAGACGGGTTGTGGCCCTTAGCTCTACTCGGGGCCTATGAGACTGGTGGGAGGGATGAAAGAAGCTATCTTCAACCAGAGACCTGGTCTGAATATTACTAACAGAGTGGATGTCTCCCCTGTTTGAGGCAACAACCAGCCATGGGCTCAGAGGTACTGGCAAAACTTACATGATGTCTGACACTGGTCTTGTGACTGGTTGGTGATTTCTGCATCAGACATGAGGGAATATCCTCAAGCAAGGTCTGTTGATGATTGCAATGTTTATAGATCCACTGGTTGGAGTCAGATGAATCTGTCTTAATCAACACTGATATATATATATATATATGTATATATATATATATGTATATATATACACATATGTAAGACATTGGATGGGCAGCATAAAAATTCTTGTGAATTAAACCAGCAACAAATGTTTCACATCACAGAGTTCACTTGTAGCAGACTAGCCTCCTGCCCAAGTGAAGATTTGAAATTTCAACTTCTTAATAATTCTTTTCTACTCTAGGCACAAAGCCTGAAATTTTGGGGAAGGGTCCAGTCAATTAGATCGACCCCAGTATGCAACTGGTACTTAATTTATCAACCCCTGAAAGGATGAAAAGCAAAGTTGACCTCAGCGGAATTTGAACTCGGAACGTAAAGACAGCCGAAATACCGCTAAGTATTTTGCCCAGCATGCTAATGTTTCTGCCAGCTCCCACCACCTTACAACTTCTTAGTAAGAAACACACACACATACATACATATATGAATCATTGTGCTTTGTAAAGATATTTTTTAAAACCCAACTTGATATTTTGTATGAAAAGAAGAATATCTTCAAGAAAATAATGTCTGTGTTTCTATTTCCAGGCTTTTGTCAGATTCTTCCCCTTTTATGTGGTGCATGGTTGGAATTGGTTTGGCAATATCTCTGTCTGTTGTTGGAGCTGCTTGGTAAGTGAAACCTCACCATCCACATTCTCTTCCCTCTCCTCTCGTCTAACTTTATTTTGGGTTTTTTTTTTTTTATTATTTCCATTTTTTTAAGCCCTTTTTTTTAAATTTTGGTATTTTGATCAAGTTACATAATTCTAATAATAATTCATTGATTACATTGATCTCCAGTACATGACTGGTACTTATTTTATAAAACTGGCCTGGGAAGTCTTCAGATAGAAGCAGTTATTAGGTTACTACAATTGGAATTGCTAAAAATGTATTGATGTAGAGACTCTATCACTAACTAAAAGTGAATTGTAATATAATGGATTAAAATTACCAATTTTACAAATCTTAATTTGATAGTTCTCTGCACCGAAAGTAATCAAATCAGATTTAAGGTCTTCAATGGAGAAAGATTTAGTGGAAATAATTCTGGTTTCTAAAGACAAAATGTCCTTAAGTTTTAGATTCAATTCAAAAAATGGTTTAATAAAATGTTGAGAAAATTATTCAATTATCATAAAAATTTCTGTCAAAAATTTTAAATATAATTTTTTTTTTTTCTTTTTACCTTGTGACATGAAAATGTTGTCTCATCCAGTTTCTTCCTTAATTTTCTATTTTTAGGGGAATATACACAACAGGTTCCAGTATTCTCGGTGCCGGTGTCAAAGCTCCAAGAATCCGCACCAAAAATCTCATCAGCATCATCTTCTGTGAAGCTGTAGCTATTTATGGCATCATTATGGCAATTGTGATTGGGAACCAAGCCAATGTAAGATTCTAACAATTTGCCTTTTTGTTTCACTTTTTCTTTGTCCCTCTCCCTTCAACCTTTTCATCTCTTCCTTTGAAGTGTGACACACACCACAGGTACATACAAAAACAAGAAAAATAAGCGTATTAATATTATTGATGATAATGATGATGATGATGAAACCGTTTAATCTTTCGTTTTGACATTAAAGCTAGTTTCTCATCACTATTTCTATTTCATATTTATTTTTAGGATTTCAGCATCAATGAGGTCTCCACTGATGTCTTAAGAAATAATTTTATGTCAGGTTTGTAATGTTTAGAGATTTACCTGTTTGCCTTCCTTTCTTTTGTTAGTCTTTTTTTTTCTCCTCACCCTTCAAAAAGATAAACTTTGAGAATAAATATCTCCAATGAGTTATCATTTAATAGGATCATTTTGGAAACTACTAACAGACAATAGAGCTCAGCTTAGCCCTCTGCCTTGTCAGCTCTTGCCAAACCATCCAACCCATGCCAGCATGGAAAGTAGATGCTAAATGATGATGATGATGGTGGTTAACCTCCTCCCAAGAGATAAAATATTTGAAAAATCTTTGCACTAAGATGTTGTCAGTAAGGTGAGGCTTACTAACGATAGGAGGGGGCAACATAGTATTCCGAGAGGTATCCTTCAAGTCCCCATCTCTCTCTTCCCTTTCCACACACAAACACACCTCTGTTTATTAAAGTTGTCCAGACCCTCACTCATTGTGTCTCAATCTGCTTGTGACTACATAGGCACCTAAAATAACTTATGAAAGTTTGGCACATGCTACTGTGCCATTCTTTGTTGCAAATAACGGTTTGTATGTCTATTTATATATATATATATACACACATACATATATATACACATACTTATATATACAGGGTGCAGTGAATAAATTGTCGTCTAAGTTACGCAAAAATGAAAATATCACTGACGTCTCATTTTAACAGATATCTTTACCAAAATTACATAAAAATATCTTCAAATACTAAAGAGTAAATTTATGCAATTAAATTGCCGTTGGCTCCAACCATGGCCTTTAGAAGACTTCGGAATCTCCTGCAACTCTTCTGGTCGGTCTCCTTGTTTAAGTTGGTGAAGGCTGCCATAATCCTTGCCTTCAGTTCATCTTTGGTGTTACAAGGAGTTTTGTTGGTCCCCCGCTCAAGGGGGCTGCAGTCTGGGGAGTTGGGTAGCCAGACATGGTCACAGAAATTGTCTGACAGCCATGACTGGGTTCGCCTGCTTGTGTGGCACGGTGCAGAGTCCTGGTGCCGGACACGGGGTCTTCCAGCAGCCACCCTCTTCACCCAGAGCAGCACTACCTCCTCTAGACACATGATGTAGGCCTTCATATTGAATCTGAGGCCATGTGGGAAGATGAATGGAAGCATAACATCACATGACTAGTGATCACTCCAAATACCATGATGCTGCCTGGTTATTTGATTTTTATCACCCTTTATACATGTTTTGGGGACACGGCAAGCCAACAAGTGTTCTGTATGTTTACCATTTGTTCATATTGGAGTTTCTGACATGAATGCCAAGTAGTACAGCATGTTGTTTCCAAATTTCTGGCTGAGTGATTTGCCTGATGATGCTGTTTTTCTCACAGGCAATGCCCAACTGGCCCTACCATACCCTGTAGTCGACAAAATCAAAAACAAACAATCCACATGCATGAAATTAAAAACATAAAATGGTGATAATTTATCCATCACACCCTGTAAATATATATAATGTGATCGGCTTGAAAATTTGTTACAATATTAAGATATTTTATTAATATGAAACTAATGGTAGCCTTTATACACAAAAAAAGAAATTTTATCCACTGTTGTGGTATTGATTACACATTCTCATTGTTTGACATTTACGTATTTATATAATGTAGATAGATATTTATGTATGTTTGTATGTATGTGAATAAATGAGTTTCTGCATAGTTTCCATCTCCCAAATTCTCCAAAAAGTATCGATCAAGCAAAGGCTACGTCTGCTGCATGAGAAGTATACAGTTAAGTGACAGTTGATGGAGTAATGCAAGGAATTAAAATTTCTCAGTTTAACCTGTTTTACTATAAAATAAAACATGTTACCAAGGGGTGGCATACACTAGGATTGAACCCTGGACTACATGGTTGCAAAGTGACTGTTTAGATCACATAGCCCTGCTTGCATCTGTATATTTGTTTCTGTTTTTCAGGTTACATGATGTTTGGCGCTGGGTTAACAGTGGGGCTGTGCAACCTTGCCTGTGGGATGTGCGTGGGTATCGTTGGGTCTGGAGCTGCCTTAGCAGATGCTCAAGATGCCAGCCTCTTTGTCAAGATTCTCATTGTCGAGATTTTTGGTAGTGCCATTGGTTTGTTTGGAGTCATTGTCGGAATTTTACAGGTCAGTAAGACTTTGTTTTTTATATATTCTACCCCCAGCATACTTTGGTATGTAGGGAGCTTCTAGCCCCAATCTTTGCTTCTTCTTCTTCACAGTTCCTTTACCCTGTTATAAAAGGTTGAAAAATAACATGTAACACAC
>NC_069004.1:35833651-35835142 GCF_001194135.2 Octopus bimaculoides
ATCAGTATTTGTGTTCCTTGGCCCCGAGTCAATTCTAAACAAGCTGACCCTGTTATAAAGAGTATTTCAGCTCTGACTGGCCTCTCTTATTTCCACACATACTAAAATTGGACTAAATTATCTAATTTCCCAACTACAGTAGGATACAACTAGAAAGCTATTTGGCTGCTATGTTTAGCATGTTATTTAGCCCCTGGTCTGCCCTGATCCAGGAGACCTGGGATCAAAGACGTTTCACCCTGTCTGTTGTTGAAATACTTTATATTGGAAACTACACAAAATATTGTTCCATTTTTTAACAAGGGATTTGAGGGAGATTTGACTGTTGTTTCTTTAGGACAGGAAGCAAGCTTGTAATATTGTTAAGCCTGTGAGCCAGTTTCATTTCTTTGTTAAAATCACTTTTGTTTTATCTTGTGGTAAGGCATGCCTATCCCATCACCTCTTTCATCAGAGACTTTGTGTCTCCTTTTATCTGTCGTAAGTTTTGCCTCAATTAGTCGTGCAGTTAACATAAAATATTTAATTTTGCTTGGAAAGTTAGATTAATCATTTCGTTAATGTGTAATTTTTTTGTTGTTTTGTTTGTTGCAGACCTCCAGAGCGAAGATGACCACTACTTAAGTCTGTTGTTGACTTAAAACAGTTGACCATGTCATTTTTGGTCAGATTTTACATCCAGTCTTACTAATAGACGCTGCCAACATCATAATTTTGTTAAGGAGTTTGTAAGTGTGTATGTGTTTTTGGTTTTTGTTGTTGTCAGTTCTTCCATCAATCATTGCTGTTCTTAGGCTTTCCAAGTCTCTTCTTTCAATACATCCTATCTCCCCCATCCCCACCTTCACTTCAGCTTCGATGGAGTTGTTTCCTACCCACCCCCACTCCCTTATTCTTCAGATTCTTCTTAACTGCTGTCAACTTCTCAATATCACAGGCTAGATTCCGTCAAGGTTTTGCAGCCCAACAAAACACAAAACAATTCAGATACAGAAATTCATGTAGTTTCCCTTGGTTGGCAAACATCCTTCGTCTTTTTTCTTGTTTCGAGTAGTCTTACAGTTGCTATGGTGTTGGTAGTTCTATAAACCTGGTCAGAACTTCCAGACTAAACATGATCAATAATAATAATAATAATAATAGTAATAATAATGTTGACAAACTGTGGAAACGAATGGCCATGTGTGTGGATGGGTGGGGTGTCTCTCTATCATGTGAGTCTGTTTAAGTTGGTTTTCCAGTCAAATTTACTTGGCTCAACTGTGACCTGATTACATTTTAATTAGTTTAATGTAATTTCTCTTAATATGTCTAGTCTTGTACTCACACCTTCAGAAAACAATTACATACTGCAGACCATCCGCAAGACAGTTGCACATACATACACACATACGTATGTATGCAGCATAGCCATATATATATATATATATATACACAGATATATATATATATAAATATATATATATATATATATATATATATATATATATA